>NW_027070066.1:353080-432378 GCF_002906115.3 Quercus suber
GGGGTCCCCCCCCCCCCCCCCCCCCCTCTTTTTCAATTGCAAGGGAAGATAATCTTTGCAGTGTTACTTCTTTTATCTTCATTTTTTCCTGGTTACTTCTTTCAGTGCTGGGTTTTAATTGGTTCAAGGTTTTTGTCATTGGTAAATGAAGTGAGCTGTGGATTCTTGGAACTGGAGTGATTGATGATCATTCATGTTTTTTGATATGTAGTCAAGTAGCTTTGGTTTCCTTCTGTCAACGATCCTCCCAAATAATTCTTGATATTTCCATTGATTTGTTAGATGTAATATGCTGTGATTTTTTGCTCTTAGGTTTAAATTTGATGATGAACGAGTGACAAAAGAAGATGTTAAGAGGGCACTAGAGGAGCAGTATGGTGGTGAGGAAGAGGTAATGTTTTTCTCCAAATTGCTTCTATGTAATTTGTATGTTAGTGTATTCTAATTTTTTATTGATTTTTTAGTTGATGCATTTTCTATTATTTACTACATGCAACAGTTGCCACCGGCAAATCCTGGGTTCAACAACTCTCCATTTAAGTTTACCAAATATTCAAATGCATATATGCTTGTATATATACGCGAAAGTGACAAGGAGAAAATAATTTGTAATGTGGACGAGAAGGACATTGCAGAACACCTTAGGGTAAGGTGTTTGATACACTTATTTTTGACTTGAAAGTTTTAATACTTCTTTGTCAACAAAGTCTTGCTTTGAACATCACATGCCAGATAAGGTTGAAGAAAGAACAAGAAGAAAAGGAGCAAAAGAGAAAGGAAAAAGCAGAGGCGCACCTCTACACCATCATAAAGGTTACAGCGTCAGCTTTTGAAAACTCCTGTGTGTGTGTGTGTGTGTGTGTGTGTACTACATACATACATACATACTGTCCTCTCTCACAGTTGCTGCTTTTTTCTGTTTATATGTATATACGTCACTCATGGAACATTATTCATTAGTTCCATTATTGCCTGTAGGTTGCACGTAATGAGGACCTACTTGAACAGATTGGAAGGGATATATATTTTGATCTTGTAGATCATGACAAAGTTCATAGTTTTCGTATTCAAAAGCAGATTTCGTTTAACCTTTTCAAGGTACTTTGCAATTTGTTATTTTTTATTTTCTATAAAAAATGTAATTCTTTTTGAATAGATGGAGTTGTGTCTGCTCTGTTTGGGTTATGGTGTATTTTCGTTGACTTTTAACTGCATTTGACATCATTTTTACATGCAAACACCCACGCACGCATATACAAGTAGTATGACTGTATGACACATGGGTCAATACAAAATCTTGTGTAAGTTAAAGTGAGATTTCACTAACACTATTGAAATTGAACAATAAATAGCTAGTGAAATAAAAGAATCAAATTTACCTAAGTTATATGACAGGAAACATATCATGTTACACTGAATTTTCATCAAAACAAAAATTTATTGTAGATTAAAACAATATTAAAAATAATGAATTTTTTTAATCTCTTGAAACTTTTGATAAGAGATATATAATTGGAGTAGTGTATTAAATTTCTTGAACTTTGATAATAGATTTTAGCATATAGTGAATTATCCGCATTGTAGCATGACATAAGACTCAACTTTCATTACATACGACATCCTTTCAGTCACTGTAAATGACATTTGGTGAAGTAAATTCCATTATAAATATTGTTGCTTTGATAAATAAATCTGCTTATAGTAGTTTTCAACCACTATAGGTTAAGAGTTCGTTTGGGAACAGCTTATTTAGCTGATACAGAAAACTCTTTCCTGAAAATACTATAAATAAAGTTAAAAGGTAGTTGAAATAGTATAGTGGGACTCATAAATAGTACCAAAAAGTGTAATGGGACCCATAATTAGTAGTAAAAATAAGCTAAATAGTAAAAAAAGATGGCTTTTTAAGCCAATGCCAAGTGCAACCTAAGTATGGGCGGGTGGATGACTTGATTATAAATTGTTTTAAAAAAATTCATGCAATAGCTCATTTTTAGATAAAGTTGAAACTCTGTTTTACAGGATATAATTTTTGGAGTAGATTTATTCCCTTACACCAATAGTAGATTTTTATAAGCTAATTCTTTCCCTTCCCCTTTAGTAAGCGGGAGGTCTTGAGTTTGACTCTCAATTTGGCATTGGACTTTACTAATAATAATACTGATCACTGAAAAGTAACATTTTTTCTTTCTTTGATCTTATAGTTGCTTATGATTATTCTGGATTTCTAATTGAGGTCAATCTAGAGCAACTGTTTTTTATGTTGTTTTGAATGACCTCCATGCTAGATATATGTTTTTCTCTCATAAAAAGAATATTCAAGATCAACGGCAACAAGATATTCTATAGATATTGTTGATTAACTACCACTTGTCTCAAATGCTTAAAATGTTAGTAAATGGTGAATTTAATCATTTACCCATATTATTCTAACATTCTTCCTTGCATATGGGCCCAACCTTCCCTTTGATAACTGAGGTCCAACACATAGGATTTTTAACCTTTTAAAATGGGAGGCAGTGTGCAGACGAAGTTTGAACACATGGCCTCCTACTCTTTACCATGCTAAGCTACCACTTGTCCCAAAAGCTTAAGTTGCTAGAAAATTATGAATTTAATCATACTATTCTAACTGTTACTGTTAAACTACCTTTATTTTTTTCAAATTTTATTATTAGATTATAGTATTCTTAATTTTTTTTCTTATGCAATGCTAAGCTACCACTTGTCCCAAAAGCTGAAGTTGCTAGAAAATGGTGAATTTAATCATATTATTCTAACTGTTATTGTTAAACTACCTTTATTTTTTTTCAAATTTTATTATTAGATTATAGTTCATTCGTAATTTTTTTTTCTCAGGAAGAAGTTGCCAAGGAGCTGGGTATACCAGTGCAATTTCAACGGTTTTGGCTTTGGGCTAAGCGCCAAAACCATACATACAGGCCAAATCGACCACTGACACCTCAGGAGGAAGCACAATCAGTAAGCACTTGTTGACTTTTACCTTCATGTGTCATGGATTACACTTGAGTAATGTTTTTTGAGTTGTGATTGTTTATAAATTTGTCGTTTGACCTCTTTTTGATCTGCTTAAAGCCTTAGGATATAGCTCAGATACATCAAAGAGTATGAATCTAGGAAATATTGTAGGGCGTGATGTGGGCATATTGGGGATTCAATCTCTTTAATAATGATTGAGGACACCAAAGATGTCTAAGGAATGGAGGAAAACTGCTACAAGACCAATGAATTAGAACAAAAGAGATATTTGAAGTTGTACCAATTGTCATGGGGTAAGATTTATCACACTGGGAAGGTTTGGGTAACAATGAATGTGTATAGTTTAAGGATTGCCACTGTTGTTTATCCTAATCATGGATGTACTTAGTAAGATGATTAAGAAGGCAATATTGGGAGGAAGGTTGTTGGGGTTTATGGTTGAGGGTAGAAGTGGCGATGTGTTGAATATGTCACATTTTCTGTTCATAGATGATACTATTATCTTCTGTGGAGGTGACATGGAATGTGTAAGGGTCTTGAGGCGTATGCTGCTATGTTTTGAGTCAATTATGGGGTTGCAGGTGAACTTGAGGAAAAGTGATATAGTGCTAGTGGGGGTTGTTCAAAGAGTGGAGGAATTAGCCATGGATTTGTGTTTCAAGGTGAGCTCATTAACCATGAACTATTTGGGTTTACCATTGGGTTCTTCCTTTAAGGCTTGAACTGTGTGGAACGACATTGTAGAGAGGATGAGAAAAAAGATTAGCTGGGTAGAAGAACCTTTATCTTTTTAAGGGTAGCAGAATCACTCTTTCAAAGAGTGAGAGGATAGGAAAAAGAATTAGCTGGGTAGAGGAAACTATATCTTTTTAAGGGTAGCAGAATCACTCTTTCGAAGAGTACATTATCTAGCTTACCCATTTATTTCTCTCTTTATAATGTCACATTTTTTTTTGGATAAGTGAATAAGCATTTTATTGAACTAGACTACTTTGTGGTCAAGAAAGTAGACATGAAGAAGTGTAAAGAACGATAAAAGATTATGTACAAAAAGATAATAATACTAAAGAATTTAGGAATTGAATTGCTATTAGTAATTCCCTACACCCAGGACCAATCAAACAATGATATAGCAAATCTCAATTGTATCCATGAAGATTCCACACCTTCAATGTATGATGATCACATTACTGCCACAAAGTCCAAATCAAACATAGTGGGACCATGTTCCAAATATATCCAAAGACTGCGTGCCTACCCAATTTTGCCAATCAAACAGAAGGTCAGCGACTGTTCTGAGTAGCACTCAATAAAATCCAAAGGAGTGAAACACAAAACTGCACTACTCAAATGCAACTCTACAATATAACAAAGGATGCTCCACTGTCTCCCTGCTATAGTGACACATACAACACCACCCTACTAATGTGTATCCTGACTTAATGAAATTATCACAAGTGACCCATGCTACAGCCTATTGTCCAAATAAAGAAATAGACCCTCCTTAGAGCCTTAATGCACCAATTACTCTTCCAAGGAAAAATCATAATACAAGGGGCCCTTAAGGCATTATAAAATGAGTTTACGTCAAATTCCTTTTTCCTTTCAGTCTACATCTCAACTGATCTCTACCTTTCCAATGAGCATAGTTATCAAAATCGAATTGGAGATTAACTCGAGTCACTCAATTGAAAGACCAGTTCATTGGTTCACTAGTTCAACTAGTGGTTCATTGGTTGAATTGTAAGTTTATTAATTAACTAATTAATATATTTATAATTATAAAAAATAGCTAAAATAAGGTAAAAATAGACCATTCATTTAAATTAAAACTAAAAGAAAAAGAAATGTTAACACTACAATTTGGAATAACCTGTATCTCAATTCCCATCCATTAATAATTTTAATTGTATAAAAAAAAAAATATTCCAGAATAAAATGTAATCATAATTTATAAAATATAAAAAAATTTTAAAAAATTTTATGAAGCAAGAAAAGTACTTGTTAGAAGAGATTAATAATAATAATAATAATAATAATGGACAATAGAGAGACAAAAGTCTTGACAAAATTTTCTTCATTGTCCTCTTGCTTATGAGCTATGGTCTATGGTGTGGACTCTATTTGGTCTTCTATGGGTTATGCCGTGAAGTGTTATTGATTAACTTTCAAGTTGGCAAGGTTCCTTCGACTATACCACATTGTGTCTTATGGTGTATTTGGTGAGAACGGAACTCAAGATGTTTTGAGGGGAAGGAATTGTCTATTTTGGTACTTAAATCTCTCATTTTCCACACCTTGCTGGAGTGGAGTTCGTCCTTTAATCTTTTTCTTTGTTCGAATTTTTTAGAAATGCTTGATCATTGTAATTTAAGAGTTTGATGTACTGTTCTCCATGTACACCCCTGGTGTACCTGGATTTTTGATTAATACAATTCCGTTATTTATCAAAAAAAAAAAAAGTCTTGACATATTGACTAATTGACTATACATGTTGGTCAGCGGGTGGGGCAGTACAAATTGACTATTTTACTAGGGTAGAAGCTAGTTACTATAGTATTAGCCATTAGGCACTCTCAAAAAGTCAAAAAAAGCATCTGACACTTCTAAAAAGTTTAAAAATTTGTTAGCAGCTTTTAGATTGGTTGGCTACTTTGTGAAATCAATCATTCTCTTCCTTTCTTGATTTTCTTGATTCTTGTAATTTTTGTTGACCCTTGTACACACCTAGTGTACTAGGGTGTCCCTTTTATGATATCAATAAAACTTAGTACTTATCAAAAAAATTTGTTAACAGCTTTTGTTTTCCTTACCTTTAGTTATCCTTTATGGCGAGCCTTTTATCCGTGGGTCAAACAAGTTACATTTTATTTTGCGGTTACATGGGTTAAAGTGGGATAATTGTGTAAACTGTATGAAAGAGTAGACATTTCGAGATATATCAGGGATCACGAAATTTCTGGTTAAACTGATGGTACAGGACAGTTTAATAACACTGCCAATGAGAGAGATTAGAGTAAAGAAGATTGAATAAGGACACTACCACCTATATCTCTCAATCATTAAAATCTCTCACTAAATTCGCATCCCAACTCCTCAGTTCCCTGTCATTGTAACAAGGAATTAACTGAAGCATCTCACTATAGTGAACAAATGTCCAAGTCAGGAAAGGCCATCCTCAATAGTTGGTCACCACACCAACTATCATGCCAAAATTGAACTCGGCTACCCTCCCCTACCTTTAAATGGATATAGTGTAGGAACCTTTTTGACCCTATCTAATACCTTTCCATAAGCCCAGCCGTGAGTTCCCTGAACATTTTTCATGTGCCAACCTCCCTGATCTCCATATTCATAGCTACTATACTTATCCATAACTGCATTTCCTCCATTCTAAAGCGCCATAACCATTACCCAGAAGAATTGGTTGAAGGTTACTAACCTCCTAACTCCTAATATGCCATTAGCAGTAGAAGCGCACACTATATCCCTGCCCACCAATGCTTAAACTCATCACCCATACCATCCCAAAGAAAATCTTTACAATTTCTCAATTCTGTTTACCACACTAACAAGAATGGTGAACAATGACAGATAATAAGTGGGCAGACTCAAGAATGTACTCTTCAATAACGTTAATCATGCCCTGTTTGACAAACACAATTTCTTACAACCTAATAATCTGTGTTCCATCTTCTCTAATGCTTAAACTCATCACCCATACCAACCCAAATAAAACCTTTAAAATTTCTCAATTCTATTTACCACACTAACAAGAATGGTGAAAAATGAGAGATAATAAGTAGGTAGACTCCAGAATGTTCTCTTCAATAACATTAACCTTGCCCTTTTTGATAAACACAGTTTCTTCCAACCTAATAATCTGCATTCCATCTTCTCTATAATAGGATTTCAAACCGACTTCAGCTTGAAGGATGCCCCCAAAGGCATACCAAGGTAAGTTGTTGGTAAACACCCAATCTTACATCAGAGGGTATCTGCAAGTTCTGGCCTATTCTGAACCTCACCGAATACCACTAGGAACCATCTCACTCTTACTTTGAGGCCTGTCACAGCTTCCAAATAGGTCAACACCATTCAAATATGAAGAATTTGCTCATAATTTGCATCAGAAAATATTTTATCATCAGCAAATAATAAATGCAAGACGCACAAACCAACAACAACATTGGAGCCCACCTTGGAACCCTGTATATAGCCTCTCTCCTTAGTTCTCCTTAACATCATATTGATGACCTCCACCAAAATGAATAACAAAAGGGGATAATGGGTCACCTTGTCTTAGACACCTCAAACTACTGCCAAAGCTAGAGCCCCGGATAAAATTGTGTTAATTAAAAAACAGATCAGACTATAACATGAAATTGGACTGAGAGTTTAATATAATTAGACAAGATGAGGATAGTAAAATTTGATTTTCAGGACGTATTAAAGAATGTTCACCCTAGTTATTTCTTTGTTCAATCATCCATAAAGATGGTCTAATTAGAAATGAAAAAAATGTCATTTATCTTGTGAAAATTGTAATATTTGAATGGCCGATAATTTGTTTGGGTCTTGTCTTGTTTTTCAAATGAAATCAGAGGAATCTTTCATCATGATTTAAAATTTCATTTATCTAGATTAAATCCTTTTGTTTCATCTTTTTTGGGGATGTTATCCATAGGATTAGGGTAGGATGGATGAAGTTTATGGGTGCAATTGAGATACCATGTGACCTTAGAATACTTACTAGGTTGACAATAAAGTTTTGTAATGTTATAGGACTGGCTATGCTTTACAATATTGATGTTTCGATATCAAGATGTCATTTTCATAATTATAATTAAAATGAGAATACCAAGGTGTGTGAGGCAAAATTCCAGAAATGATAGTCTTGATTGAAGATATTCATTGAAAGTTGGGAGTAGTAGTACCTCCTAAGGAAAAGTTTAGATTGAGTCTACTAAGACATGTGCAACAAAAACTGGTGAATGCATTATGGTTTTTTATTTGATCTATTATTATTTTAAAATAATTTTAAGTAAAATTTTATTGAAGAAGGGAAAGGGGCTGGTGCAGGCTGTGAACCGTCCCATTTCAAAAAATACATATCCAAAAGAGAGACTAAAAGAAACTAAAAAAAATCAACAAAAGACATCAAAGGATGCCCCCCTGGGCACTCATCCAATTCTTATGCTCTTTGATTAGAAAAGTAGGATTTTCAATTCCATCAAAGGCCCTTTTGTTTCTTTCATACCACAAATCCTACATGATGCAAAGAGGCAGGGCTTGCCACACCTTAGCTACTTTGTGGCAATGATAATGTCCTTGACAACATTCGAGAAGATCAATCATGGATCTAAGAATCACCCCAAAAAAGACAAACAATGCAAAACAAATGACCATTTATCTGGTGAATGCATTAGTGTGAAAGACCGATTTTGATTCAAATGATATTATAGGTTAGAGGGAGGTTTAAATTAATATGAGTGAAAGTTGCAAATTTGATGGGCATATAGATGATGAGGAGCGTGTTCCCAGATAGTTGAGAAAGACCGAAGGGAAGTGGGATTTTAGGTTGTACATCTATGAAGGTGGATTAATATTAATACATTTGGTTTCTATGGCTTATTTTTTTGGATTTTGTAGTCCCTTTAGCTATCAGCTGATGAGTCTCGGCCTGCTTTTATTTTTTGCTCTTTTTCGTTGCTTTGTTCCCTTTGCATATATGTTTCTGGTATATTGTTTTTGAGTTTTAATGAAATCACATTACTTATCAATATATAGCATTGAATTTGGTTCATCTGATTTTGTTATTTGATGGCATGATGAGCCTGGGCTGGATTACTATGCATTTACTTTAAAGTTTGAATAGTTTTTTGACAGACTGAATGAATCTAGTAGATCTATGATTTGTAGGACTTCTGTCTTTGAAAATTGGCACATCACACAGACATACTTCTAGCATGCATTTTGAAATGTATGATGGAATATCGTTCATTTGCCAAATTTATGTACAGTATTTTATATGTATTTCGCGTTTTTGTCAAGAAACTTTATTTACAGCTCTTATGTTTGACCTAAAAATCATGATCTAAATAGTTCTGCAATTTATGGTTCAGCTGCATGCAAACAGACACTAATGAACAGATGAACATATATTTAAAGTGTGTGATATAACTATTAATTGTTCAGCTATTCATGTTCATTTGATATAACTCTGCTTAAGGGTTTTGCTGAGAATTTGTTATTGAGATTATTATGGACGTGGAAGTTGTATTTACTTCATAAGAGCACATGGTTGCCTTAGCCTGTTGATGGTAGGAAAATATGTGTGTTTTATGACACTTTTGTGCATTGTAGGTTGGACAGTTGAGAGAAGTTTCCAATAAGGCAAATAATGCAGAGCTTAAGTTGTTTCTAGAAGTAGAACTTGGGCAGGTAATGTTGTCTTTCATATCTGAGGAGGTGATCCCCCTCTGGTTGTTTGAGTAGATCTTTTAATAAATATTATTGGAATTGGTTTATCATTGAGTGGCATGGATTCTCTCTTTTGTGCTGTTACTGATCTGCATAATCACTCAGGATTTGCAGCCTGTTCCTCCTCCTGAAAGGACGAAAGAAGATATTCTGCTATTCTTTAAGCTATATGACCCATCGAAAGAGGAGCTCCGGTAGTTTCTCTTTCCTTCTTCCCTCCTTGTTAGAGTTGCAGGAAGCACTCATGCTTTTCTTCTATAATGTCAGATATGTTGGGAGGCTTTTTGTTAAGGGTAGTGGTAAGCCAGTGGAAATATTGCCAAAACTAAATGAAATGGCTGGATTCAGTGCTGATGAAGAAATTGAACTTTATGAGGTAAGTTTAATTTTTTCTTTCTTTCTTCTCTAATTTCAGCAGTTACCTTACTCATCCTATTTGATATTCAGGAAATAAAGTTTGAACCTACTATCATGTGTGAACGCATTGACAAGAAGGTGACTTTCCGTGCGAGTCAGGTATGTTATAGATGACTAATTGCAAATGCTTGGCTTTGGGAATTGTTTTCAGTTGTAGTTCACGAATTTTCTGTTTGTTTGTTCCTTACCTTTTCTCTATAGTTGTCTTCTCTATCAAATTGCTTATCTACTTTCTTTTTGGCCTTATTTTCATTTGCATTTTTCAGCTTGAAGACGGGGACATCGTTTGCTTTCAGAAATCCCCTCAAGTTGGAAGCAGTGATCAATGTCGCTATCCAGATGTTCCTTCATTCTTGGATTATGTTCACAATCGTCAGGTACAGAGTGAACCTTTACAATTCAGAGATCAGGATTTTCATGTTTTTATGCTACATGTTGAGCTTTTGCACTATTGTGGGTATGTGGTCGTCACGGTGCACCAACCTCGCATGCTGCATTTGCTTGTGTTGCCAAGTTTGAGCACTTGTTTTTTTAACAAGTACATTATCAATTCGTAAATTAAAACAGTCAGTTAAAATTATACTATTTACAAGCCCAAACAATATATAATGACTATGGTGGTGTTTTGAAATCTTCTAGGGGGCTAATATTTGTTCTATGTCAGTCGAACTGGCATACGGTCATATCTGGTTAATCCTTTGACTCATGCTTAACCAGCTTATGTATTGGATTGGGTTCTAGTTTACACCATTTTGTTGGGTCGTAATGATGTTTTCCCGGTCTGTTTATTTCTGCCAGATTCAGGTGGGTTGGCAGGTCTTCTTTATAAGATCGCTGGTTAGGATGCATTGGGTTGGATGTACTCATGTTTTGGTTGAAAAATTTCTACCCATAGCAGACCTGTTTGATAATTGGGTCAGGTTCAGATTGACACAATTTTTTTTGGGCCAGAAAATCCCTACCCAGCCATTTATATTCATTAGTTGGGGTGCATGTGGCCAGGTTTAGCCCGATGGCCTTAAGATGAAATGGCACTGATGCCAGACAACATCAAATGGGGGGATAAAGGGGAAAATTGAACAAAATAAAATGATAAACCCTAAGAATCTCCACTTAGAGGCTTGCCTGGAATCAACATCAAGCAAAGAAAAATTGGGAATCAGCCCCTAAGTTGCTAGGAATTAGAACCCAACAATTGAATTCTTCCAATTCAAAATTTCAATTCATCAAAGTTTCCTTCATAGAGTACATAGTTTGTTTATATAGAAATAATAAGCCTTATTTCTAATAGGCGCAGAAAACCTTAATTGTCTTTTTACAAAAATAAGCCTAACTTTAAATAAAAGCACTCATAAACCTACTGAAGTACTAGGTCCTAAAATAAAGTATCAATAAAATTACTATTGCCTTGCAAAAAATAGGATTTTGAAAATTCGTATTTTTTACTTAGTTGACCCTATTATTTAAACTTTTCTAAGACATCATTGGGTAGTTTTTAATTTTTAATTTTTATTTTTTTAACAGCTGAAAAGTGTCCATTAAAGCGAGGAATCCTTGTAAAGAATAGTATAGATTTATAGAAAATATCACATTTAAAAATATAAATTTTAATTTCTTAAAATAATCTTATACTTGCTATTTTGGATAATTTTACCATTGTGGATAATTTTTTTAAATCATAAAAATATCCTTGAACATTAATAAACATCTTTGGAAAATAAATATTTTTGTTCTGAAATTAAATCTACGTTGTTAGTTTTTAAGAAAGAAAAAAAGTTAAAAGGTGGATTGAAGTATTAAATTAGCAATCATCACATATATAAGATATGTGAGAATTGGCGTTCCTACCTAAAAGATGAGAGTTAGAATTCTTGCTTTTGATGGGAGTTGAGATGTTAATGGGATTTATAATTCTCGAAGATTTTGTCAAATGAACAACAAAAATTTCACGAATAATCAATAGTTAACAATTCCATTCGAAATTCCTAGTAAATAACTAATGGCTTCCACTAATCCAGTAACAAGAGCACACACTGTTGTTGACAATGTTGTTTTCCAGAGCAAAACCCACGGCTCACTCCTTTCCCTCCCTCAAACAGACTTTTAAGGTTCATATACATGTTTTGGTTTCTCAATAGTGTATGCTTTGCTGGCACATGTCTTAGTTTGAATTCTTATGGCGGTGTAGGATATCATCGATCTAGTGATCTTGATGTATGCTAAGGGTGTTGCTAAAGTATGGATAAAAGTTGCTTCCTGTAAGGGGGGTTCCCTCTATAATTTTCTTTAGTGTCTTCCATTTAATGGTGGATGCTTTTTCTGATTATGAGGGAGGGTATAGCTCTTTTGTTTACTATCCTTAACAGAAGTTTGATATGCTAATTCTTGGAAACTCATTATAATAAAAAGCTATGGTATGCATTTGGTGATGTGAGGTAGTGCTTTCTCAAAAATAGATGTTCCCAACATCAGGTAAATGGAAAGACTAGTTTATGGATGCCTAAGGAAGGTTCACTTTTTTTTTTTTTTTTTTTTTATTATGCCATCTTTTGTCAAATTTTTTTTAAGCGCCAAGTTCATTTTCTGATGGTCTATGCACTGCAAGAATATTTAGATATTCTGCTTTAATATTTAAAATGAACTAATAATCTGTGTTTTGAAGCTAATGTTTTAAGTAGCGAAGATAGAAAAGTGCTGGCATCTTAGAGATGAATTATTATAATATAACTATTCTATGAGATTTATTTTCCTTTTTCTTTTTCATTTCTTTATTTATTTATTTTTTCTATTCATTGGATATAACTTGACTTTAACTTTATAAATAATTATCAATAGGTTGTTCGGTTTCGATCATTGGAGAAACCAAAGGAGGATGAATTCTGTCTTGAGTTGTAAGTTTTTCTTATACATGGAACTTTCTCTGCAGCTATTTTGTAGTTTGTATTGGGTGAATCAGTTAATTAGCATGTGTTCCTCTTTATCTGTAATTTTCTAGGTCAAAACTTCATGATTATGATGACGTTGTGGAGAGAGTAGCCCAGCATCTTGGCTTGGATGATCCATCCAAAATTAGGCTCACATCTCATAACTGTTATTCCCAGCAACCTAAACCCCAGCCTATCAAGTACCGAGGAGTGGAACATTTGTCTGACATGCTAGTCCACTACAATCAGGTAATTTATCATATGGGTTTTACCTTGTTTTGGACTTGTGACCCTCATATTTTCCAATGTGACCCAGTAGCTGATAAAAGCATGTATTTTCTTTTCTTCCTAGACTTCTGATATTCTCTATTATGAAGTATTGGATATACCCCTGCCAGAATTGCAAGGCCTAAAAACTTTGAAAGTTGCTTTTCATCATTCTACAAAGGATGAAGTAAGTGAAGATAACAATTGATCTCTTAGTTATGTTTTGGTTGTATCAACCTGAGTTCTGTGCCACTTAACGCGTTACTGTTGTGTTGCCAGGTAGTGATTCATACTATTAGATTACCAAAACAGAGCACTGTGGGAGATGTTATTAATGACCTAAAGACGAAGGTAATCTTGCAATTTTTTGCATTCCAAAACTGGACGTGTGATTCAAATTTTAATCAATCATACTTTCCTATCCCCATTGTTGCTATTTACCAAATTCATATGCATCAGAAAAAAGAACTTAAAAAAAAAAAAAACTGTTTGTTGTGACTATATTTGGAACAGGTAGAGTTGTCTCATCCCAATGCAGAACTCCGATTGCTTGAAGTTTTCTATCACAAGATCTATAAGGTATAGGATGTTGTTCGAATTTATATTCTTTCTGAATGGAAATGTCTAATTGTGAAGATGAATTACTTCTCCATTATATCCAGAAGCACTTGATGATAAAATTATAATGTACCTTTTGAATCTCTTTGTTTTCTCTATGGAAGCATTTTACAAGTTATTGTTTATTTTACTCATTATTTCAACTAACTAAATGAATGCATTTTAAAATTTCTTGTCAGTAAATTACTATATGAATTAAAAAATTGTTGATTAAGTACTCAACTCATGCAACTACAAGTTTTTTTTGTTTGAGTATTTAAATAATTATTTCTAAAATTTGTAGCTATCTAGCTTGGTCATCATTGAAATGGTTGTATTTTGTTAATTGTTCCCCATTGCTTAATGTGGTGTCTTTGGAGGGAGAGAAATAGTAGGTGTTTTGAAGATAATGAGAAAGCCATACCAAATCTCAAGTTATTTTTCTTTAGAACTTTATTGGATTGGTTGGTTGCTTTGCAAAATCAATCATTCCCTTTTTTCTATTGATTTCCTTGATTCTTGTAATTTTTATACTTGAATTGTTGACCCCTTGTACACTCCCTGTGTAGTAGGGTGTTCCTTTTTTGATATCAATAAAAATTATTACTTATCAAAAAAATAATTTGTAGCTATCTAGCAGTTGTAGAAGATATTGTCAATCCCCAACTTTCTTTTGTTACTTGGATTCCATGAGAGTCTAAATAGTAAATACTGGTGATAAATGTTGAAATGGTGTTAAAAATTTACTCAAGAGTTGATCTCAATTATTTTCTCAATACTTGTCCAAATAATTGGTGTTTTATCCAAATTATTGGTGTTTTCTTATATTTTCCTCTGTAACTTTTTATGGAATTCATCAGCTTTGAATTTTAGTTATTGCTTCTTTTTGCACCCTGAAGCACATTGAAGCACGTTTGATTCTATCCCTATGATTTTGTTCTCTCTCTCCCCTCGACCTGTTGTCCTCTTCTTTCAAGTTCTTCATTTTCTCTTTATTCTAAACACATTGAAGTGGCAAGTTTCTTCCATATGGCAATCCTCCTGTTAACTTCTCAATACTTACATCCTGAATTGGAATGATAATGCAGGATAGAAATCAGTACTATATTAGGATTATTGAATAGGTTTTGATGTTGAGGGGTTTAGGTAGGATTAGGAGAATAAAAGACTGGTTCTTGAATTAATCTTGAGGGAATTTGATGGTTGTTTGGTGATGAAACAACAAATGAACAAGATACAAAGAAAGATAAATTGTTGGCAATCACACTGTCAAAGCTTAAATAGGCTACTTGAATTTTATTAAATTCTATCTTTCTATGTTAATTTTATTGACTACGTAGAAGCCTTTATATAGGCTATTTCCCAACTCTTTTCTAGAAAGGATAGGACTCCTAAGTAACCTTTTCTTAGAAAGACTAGGAATCCTACTAACAAAGAAAAGTAATTAAGATTGCCCTTCCGCAGCCTATTCCCAAAAAAAAAAAAAAAAAGAAGAAGTGAATTTACCAGATTGCCCTTTTTTTAGTACATCTTAATTAAAACTGGATTAGCAACTTTCTAACCTTAATAACTATTAAGACTTAGTAATAACTAAATTAGCCTATGAAAGGTTTTAGGAAGACTCCACATTGAATTGAATATTTTTTTTCCTCAACTCTTTTCTGCTGCATCACTACAAAAGACATTCCCAACATTGAGCCTAGGTAGGATAAAGTGAGAGAGCATAAGTGATGGTATAGACCATATTTTACAAAACAGTTTACGACATCAGGCATGAACCAAAAATAGTATGGGCTTCAAAACCTTTTAATTCTTCTGTTTTTCTATAACATAGAAATGAACCTGCTTTGTTAAACATAAGGGTTTTACAATATTGCATGTATAAAATTTTCTGTAATTCTGCTCCTGTTGATTTGCAGATCTTCCCGCTCAGTGAAAAGATTGAGAATATTAATGATCAATACTGGACATTACGTGCTGAGGAGGTAAGTTTACTTTTCCGCTAGGCAGGTGCTTGAATCAAAGTTATAAATTCTTTATTGGATGTTGTTTCAGTTTGGTCAGGGGAAATGAAATATTGAGGTACTGGTCAATACAGGTGTACCATTTGGGTTATAGCTATAATAATGTGTATATATTTTGTTGTATGTTTGTGAACTTAAAAATATTTTTGTGTATATATAATAAGTTGTGATAAGGAGTCTTCTATAGTGGAGGTGTGCATATCCCTAATTGGGATGTTCAGTTCTCTAATCTGTCCAAGATTGGGAGTTGGAGACTTTGACTGCTTTTATGGATCTGATCTATTCCACCTCCATGAAGGGTGAGGGTCCTGATAAACTTTGTTGGAGAGTCGGGGTTTTGAGGTTTGTGGGTACTACTTTTCCCTCTCCTTGAATATTAGCACATCATTTGCCTAGAAGTTGGTGTGGTGATTGAAGGTTTCCCCTAGATTAGCCTTCTTTTTGTGGACTTCCTTAGGAAGATTGTCTTTTGACAATGTACGGAAGATAGGTATTATTGTTGTAGAGTGGTTCTGTATTGTAAACGGTGGGGACTTAGTAGACCATCTTCTTCTTCACTGTCTCGTAGTGTATGAGCTATGGACATAGGCATGCAATTTTTTGGTCTTTCTTGGGTTATGCCTCAGAGGATCCTTGAATTATTAGCTGCTTGGCAAGGTTCCTTTGTAGACACAAATATAAATTTTTGGAGGGCCGTGCTGCATGGCATTATGTTTTGTCTTTAGCGGGAATAGAATATGTTTTTTTTTTTAATAAGTAATAAAAATATATTAAAATAAGAGGGGTGTCACTTGAGTATACAGGAAGTAAACATCAAGGACAAAAACAAATCAAGTGCATAAAGTACAAAAGTCCATGAAACCATATTGAAGAAAAAGAACGAAAGCCAAACACTGTAACCCAATCCAGAAGAGTCTTAAGGAAGAAGAGTTTAAGATCAGAAAATGATTTCTCTAAATCCTCAAAATGCTGGTTATTCCTCTCCCACCAAATGCACCACATCAAACAATGGGGCACAGCCATCCAAATCGCAGAATTTTGATGCCTCCCAAACTTTCCTTGCCAGCAAGCCAATAGCTCCACCATTGATTTCGGCATAACCCAATGAATGCCAAACAGAGTAAACACCATTGACCCTACATCAAAAGCAATAGAGCAATGGATGAGGAGGTGGTCAACTGATTCCCTATTTGTTTTACACATACAACACCAATCCAAAATCAAAATCTTCCATTTCCTAAGATTATCAATAGTCAAAATATTCCCCAAAGCTGCAGGCCACAAAAAAAAGCAACTTTAGAGGGGACCTTAGACTTCCAAACAGTCTTCCAAGGGAAAGACTGGTCGAAACTTTTTGTCAGCACCTAGCAATAAGAACGAACAACGAAACCTTTTCTCTTAGCAGGTTTCTAACACATCTTATCGTCCCCAACTCCTTTCAAAGAAGCTCCATAAATTCTAGACATTAAACTATAGAAGGATTCCAAATCCCAATCTTCGCTGTATCTTCTAAAAGAACACCATTCTAGCGGGAACAGAATATGTGATGCTTTGACGGATGTGAACAGTCTATTTTTGAGATTAAATCTCTCTTTTTTCATACTCTATGGGAGTGGAGTGTCACTTTTAATCCTTGTCACTGTCCGAATTTGTTAGACTTGCTTGAGCATTTTAATTTGAACAATTGATTGTACTGTGCCTCGAGCACACCTCCAATGTACTCGGGTGTTTCCTTTTTTGTTCAATTAAATTTCGTTACTTATCCCCCAAAAAAAAAAAAAAAAAATAGTTCTTTTATTTATTTATTTTTTTTGTGGACTAGTATTATGCCTTGATTTGAGTTTTGTGAAACATGAAATGGAGATATGACCCTGGCCTGATGTTTGCTCCAGAATTGCCTGTACAAGAGGTGGTTAGATGGCCATAAAATTAGAAGACACCTTATGACTTGCTAATTCTCCTTATTTAACGCATGTAGGATAGTGGAACTTCTTAATACTCTTTTGATGCATGCTTGACACCTTGGAGTATATTAAGAGGCATTATAGAGTTATAGTATAAGTGCAATGAAGCAAGAGAGAGAGAGATTAGTTTCGTGAGTGGATTCCTCCTCCCCATCTCTTAGCATGTGTCTTTGAGATGGCTTTTATCACCTGATTTGCCTTAGGCTGACCAAATAAACTTAAATTGTATAGTGAAAATAGTGTCTTAAATTTGGTGCTTTTAAGTATGCTGAATGTCTACTTTGATTGTCCACATAAGATTCTAATCTTGATTGTTTGCTGCCACAGGTTCCCGAAGAGGAAAAAAACCTTGGTCCTCATGATCGCTTAATTCATGTTTATCATTTTATGAAGGATACAGCTCAGAACCAGGTGGTAAGCACTTTTGGATCACCATGGGATGGTGTTATTTTTGAATCGCATGTGCTGTGTATTTGTTTATCACTTGGTTAATTTAGATTTTTTTATTCTTGCACCAATTAGGGGAATATATTTTTTGATGAGTAAAAATTAATTTTATTAATATGAAGAATTTGAAAAGATTCATAGGATATGCCTTATCCCACTTCTGGAAGATTACAATCTCAAATTTAAGCTATATTCTTAGAACTTGAGGGGATATTTTCTGAAATAGCCAGCTAGTCATACAAGCATCTCAACATGGACCATGTGATGACATGGTTTGGGCATTCAATACAATCAAATGTTCTGCTATTTTGCTCATGCCAAACTGTCCACAAGATGCACAATGGAACAGCATTCCAAATTTTAGAACTATAATTTTTTATCATTGAAATCCCCCTTCCAAATTTTAGAACTATAATTTTAGAAGGTGCTTAACTGATTCCCGATTGTTCTTGCACATGCAATACCAATATATTGTCCATTGTTGTTGTTCATACAAAAAAACCAACCTTTAGAGCTACCTTTACATCCCATATATTCCTCCCAGGAAAGCTGACCCCTGTTTAACCGCTAAAGGCTTCATTAATGGACTTTTGGCTTCCCTTCTTTTCATGGTCTCCAAGATATTTGATGCTCGCCTTGTTTAGAAGGGAATTTTAAGTGTCAAGGAAATTATTCATTTACACCAACACTTCATGAGCGGACTTCAAACTTTACTGCTTCAATTGTCTCTAAGATGCAACTGAAGCGTTATTATCTACTGCAATTGAAACAACTTAGGAATTCCCTAGGCTTAGGGGCCTTCCATGTCCTCTCCTTCCCCCCCACCCACCCACTATAACCTCTATACATCCCCTCCCCACCCCAAAATCTTATGTACTAGATTACAATGGAATTAAAGATGAAATGATACCTACATACATCACCCTAGATTTGGGAAGCTGCAAGAGGGAGAGCAGTCTCAACCACAGAAAACAGATTCAAGGTAAAACCTCCTAACCCCCCATCTTTCTTCTCTCTCTTCCCAGCTCTGAAAAGTATACATATCAGATCAATAATTACTCTTGCAAAAACTGATGCCAAGCTCCTATTGCGCTTCAATCACTCTTCAAGCTTCTATTGTGCTTCAATCACTCTTTACACAAAGCTGCAGTTCCATCAGAGGTTGGCTCGTTAAATGAACTGGAGGAGAATCATCCATTTTTTTTCTAATTGTAGATTTTCACTGGCTTCTCAAATGTGTGACGATTCTGCAAAATCCAGATGAAGTCACCGTGAAGGCTCCAATTACTACTAAAATATTTACTTATATTTTACATTCATCCATATTACTTTTGTCATTCCTTTTCAAAAGTGTGGAGGGTAAATTGGGCAGGGAGGGGCCCAGAAGTCCAAAACTTTCTCAAGTATATACAAAATTGCATAGTTAATACATAAAATTAGATTATTAATTCTCACTTAAACATTGTTCATGATCCAAAAGGATTATAAACTTCCATACCTTACTAAATAGAGAGGGAGCTGGTACCAATTGGTGTATTGTTCAAATTATAACTACCTACTACTAACACTATGGTTCAGTGAGGTGTGAGTTTACGTACCAGATGTAAGCAATTGTCATCTTAATTTATGCAATTATTCATTCAGGAAGGTTTATTACTTCAATTTGGTCTCATTTTTCTATCAGGGAAAAAAAATTTACTTTAAAAAATTATTCCTACTGAGAGAGAGAGAGAGAGAGAGAGAGAAAGGGGGGGGGGGGGAAATAGGGAATGATGGGGAGAGGCTGCGAATACAGTGTCAAAGTCAATTTAGGAAGGGCCATAAATGTTTAACACGAAATTATCCAACACTACATATAATTTTTCTCTTCCTTTCATTTGACATACTTTCCAAACTCAACATAATAGCTGTTTAAACATATTCCAAGGCATTCACATACCTGATTAGCTGCATATGACCTTTTAGGAGCATTGTCTGTGTGTTCCAACCCAAGATACTGCTCCCAAGCACCATAAACATCCCTTCTCTGAAAATTGAAAAGTAATAAAAAGAAATGAGGACAGACGATTANTACATAATAGCTGTTTAAACATATTCCAAGGCATTCACATACCTGATTAGCTGCATATGACCTTTTAGGAGCATTGTCTGTGTGTTCCAACCCAAGATACTGCTCCCAAGCACCATAAACATCCCTTCTCTGAAAATTGAAAAGTGATAAAAAGAAATGAGGACAGACGATTAAAACCACATGTAAATGACACCACTGTGGGCATGTTGAGTGGGATGGAGAACATGTGCATACCTGCCCTGTGCGTGCGTGTGTGCATGCGTGTGTGTGTGTGTGTGTGTGTGTGTGAGAGAGAGAGAGAGACCTGAAACCGACTGGACACAATGTCAGAGTCCTGGAGATAATCTGGACGACCCAATGACAAAAATGCGAACTTCCACTGAGCGGAACAAGAATGTTCATAAGGGGAACAAAGTGAGATTACATTCAACAGCAAAATAAGAATATGGTGTTCTGTTAAAGAGCCATGTGAAGCAAAATTAAGTAACATGCTAGGAAACAAGATAGAAACAAAATAAGTTTGTCCCTGGGTAAAACAGTAACTGAGAAGACTTAAAGAAGAGAAAAATACCTTAGAAAACTCCTCATCAGGTACTTGCAACTTTTTCTGTATGCGCTCCTTAACTTCAGCTAATGTCTCACCCTCACGGATAACCAAGAAAAATGGTTCTCCAAAATTTTGAACCTGCTGTAAGATCCAAAAAAAAAAAATAAAGTAAATAAATACATCCAATTACATATATTGGAAATTGACATCTAGGCGAGAAGGCCTGAGATTCTGCCAGTGTCACAACATTGAATTAGACTTTTTATATATATAACAAAATCAAAAAAAGGCCAATTCATTTATGTGCCATGTGTCGTAACATTATTGGATAAGAGTTTTGTTTAGTGCTTTTTTCCAGATAATTCAAATGATGCCATTTCCAAGTGTTACTATGGGTCCATTTAGATACCACTTATTTTGCTGAAAACTAAAAATATTGTAGCAAAACTAAAAATATTGTAGCAAAATAATTTTTAAATGTGTAAATAGTGCCGTGGGACCCATTTTTAATGAAAGTTTTGTTGAAAAAAGAGGTTTGTAGGTCATGTGAACAATGCACGGGACCCATTGGAAAAGCCACCACAGCCACAAAATGTGCTTCTCAACCCAAAAAAAAAAAAAATGCCAGACACAAGACACTCCTCTATAGACACAATCCAAACGTGTACTATATTTGAAACTATTTTATCAAAATACTAAGAAATTAAAATACCACCTATGTTACACCACTGATATAAATATTCTACTTTACACCAAAGTTATCCTCATTGAGTTTGAATAAGACTTCAATAGTTCATTTAGCAAAATTCAAGATCTATGCATTACTGTTGTTTACATTTTTTTTTTTTTTTAAATTCATGTACATAATATATATACATATATGCTTCACTTGCCAACAGATAGTTTATCCTTTAGTTTTATGACACCTTGTTGCTTAATTTTTGCTATGAGTTATATAACGGAATAATTTTTGCCATTATTATCTATTGCATTATATTCAGGTGTGGATATTGTAAGTTCCTGATTATTAGCTTTTGTTAATAAGTTACAACTTTTTTTAACAAAAATTATACTGACTTCGTTTAGCCAAATAGTGATTGTTGAGTAAACTTTATAGTTCAGTGATAAAGCTTATTAATTCTTGTTAAATATCATTAGCATTCTATAAGCAAACTATACCCACTCAACATTAGTAAAAAAAAAATCACATTAAATATTTTTCCAACTTTTACCTATTTATTTTTGAGCATGTAATTTTCACACTTTAATGACTCTCAAAGAGATTAAAACTAATATTAACTTTAGATAATTTTTTATTGGTAAATTAGACATGCATAAAATGGGTCTAGAACCCATGACCTGAGTCACCGAACCCTCCACGTTTATTTTATTTTATTTTTTTCGATAAGCAATAAACATAGGGAGTATACAAGGGTGTGCATATCAAATACAAAAATTACATAAATCAAGTAAATCCAAAATTGAAAAAAAGTGTTGGTTTCTCAATACTGAAAACCAGTCCAATAAGGTTCTAAAAAAGAATAACTTGAGAGGAAATGTCTTAGTAGGAGCTCATTGACTTTTTAGATAATTTTTTAATAATACTATTTTTTTTTATTAAAGTAAATAGACTTTGTTATTTAACATTTGCATCATACATGTATTCTACACACAGTGAGTCTTGATCTATGGAGGCATATTGTATGTGCAAGATATGGTGAAACATGTGGTGTCTGTTTTTTCTTTTGGTGGTTTGGGGCGGGCCGCACGTGCGCCGGGGGGGGGGGGGGGTGTGTTAATGTTAATTCCTTATTTCTGTCTGATTATCCTGTTGTGGTGTCTTGCCTAGATGCATAAGAAGATCAGGGATGTGTATAATATTTAGTCTGATTTTGAGGATTTGTGTAAACGGAAACTACTTAAACGTCACTCATTTGCAACCCCATCTAATTCAACCAGAAGATCTTATTTGATGTTTTTACTTTTTACCCCAATTCTTTGTAAGTGGCTCATTGTTATTTTGTCCTTACTGTCTATATGCTGGTGCATTTCTCAAGCTCACATGATTCGAGCTGCATTATAGTTCATTCTTGATTTTTTTTTTTTTTTACTTATAAACTGGTTGGAGAGAGAGAGCAGTGCACTAGGTTTATAACCAAGACCAATTCTCCCTTGTGTGTGTGTCTGTTTCTCAAAAAGATTAAAACAAAAAAAAAAAAAAAAAAAATGCTGTGGTATAGTGTGACAAAGTTTGCGTCTCTAGACTCTAGGTTTATAACTGGTACAAAATATTTTATTTGTTCTGTTTTTAATGGAATTACCACTGAACCTAATCCCTTCAGGTGGAGAACTCTCCCACGTGTTGCTAACTGATTGATAAAAACTGTGTGCACCTGACATTCTAATTGACGGTTCGGCCTCAGGTGGATCAAGCATTAGATTGTCACATTTGCATGTTAAATAACAAAAAAAACATATATGTTTATAAATTTAGATTTACACATCACTTAAGAATATAGTCAAAACAACTACAATCGGTTGAACTAAATATATCAATAATTTTAAATCTACTAAATAGTACCCAAATATTGGTAATTTATACTTGAAACTTTAAATGCTTTATTATAGATGATTTTATTATTATTATTATTATTACTATTATTTTTATTTATTTAGAGTTTCACCAGGTCAATTTTATATAATTCAAGAAAAATATTTTCTTTCATTAAGTCATACGTAATAATCTTTTAAAGTTGTATTAATATATGATTAATATTCTTTATACTTTTTTTTATAGATACTATCCTATTTGAAACCTATAGGTTCATTACATGTACCATTTACTATCATGCAAAGACATCAATTAGTTTTTTTTTTTTTTTGGTAAATAGGATTTGAATATAGGACTCCTAATGTCTCCTACTTGATAATAAGAAATTTTACCTATTAATTGTGGGGGAAGATTGAGTTTAGGAACTAACTTGGCATAATTTTGTAAATAATAAAACAACCCCCCACCCCAAAAAGAAAAAAAAAATTTGAAGAAAGTAAAGCTTAAATTTACAAAAAGAAAAATGATACTTGGGGGAAGTATTTTTAAATAAAGTAATTTATTTGAAGATAAAATAAGAGCTACTAAATAATGTGCTAAATTTTAGGAAAAGGAGGTGAATGTGCACGTGTATGAAGGAATGGGATGAACGTTAGTTGATAATTTTAAATAATTAAAAAAAAAAACCCTAAAATTTTGGATTTTGAAACTATGTAATGTGTAATGACTTAGTTGACCCTATTTTAGCACTTATTAAGTTTTCATAAGGAGAATGTGAGGGTACTATAGTGTTACATTTTAGGGTTGTGTAAAAAACCTGCCTAACCCTCCCAATCCGTGCGGGTCCAATTTTAAAGAAGGTTGGGTAGGTTGGTGGGTTAGACAACTTAATTAGTTGGTCAGGCTGAATAGCAAGTTGAGATATTTGTTATTAAACTGATAAAAATTGTAATTTTTTATTTCCTTTTTATTCGAGGGAGAAAAAACTATTCAATTTATTTGAAATAATTTTATTTAGTCAATTGAATTTGCCAACCCACTGAACCCATCGAGTCAAAACTACTAAGAGATTAAATCAATTTGTCGGATTTAGAGATTGGTGAGCTGACAGCGGACTGGAATTTTCCTAACCCATTATTAGTGGGTTAGTTAAAAATATTGGTCTCTACCCGCTCAAATTGAACCACACACACCCTTAATTACATTCTATTTCCGTTGCCCTAAAAACCATGCTTGACACCTTAAGTTTAGGAGAAGTCACTTGCCGCTAGTGGGCTATTAGTAGACAATGAGGTTTTATCATCTTTTATATAGAAGAGTAGATAGAGTATAAATACAATTTTTTTTTTACAATAATGTTTCTTTTGATAAAACTTAATAATGAAAATTAAATAAATTGTTGTTATCTATTGTATTATTCAAGTTTGATTATTTATCTATTTTCTTTAGTTCGGGTTTATGACAGTCACTTGAACTTTTACAATCCTAGGCATTTCGGGGGCTTAGTATGAAATTAGAAGTGTTAGTCCATGTTAGAGTTTTGTGACCACCACTTGTTGGCTTATCAGATTACCATCGATGGACTTAAGAGTCAAGATTCAAGTCAAGTCAATCTCTCTTAAACCCAAAAACCCTTTCCACATTTACATGAGAATAACAAATTCATGGTTCACACCTAACTTCTGCTGTTCTTCGCAGTCATAGTTGCAATTGCAGTTTAAATTACATTCTGTTTCAGCCGTTTCGATGCTTAATTTGGTGCATTTACCCCCTTGTTTTGTTTCGGTCTAAATTCCAGTTTGTTCCAGATTAATTTCGGTTATGTCATTCTCTAAATTCCAGCCTATTCAGGATTGTGTTGGATTTTTTTAGACATTGAAGCCCAAAATTCATCATTTGACTCATTTTATTCCCATATCATATTTTAAATTTTGTTTTGGTTAATTGGATATAATGAAATATAAAGTTATAAATACATAAATTATATATATTAGTGTGTATATATATATATCCATTGCATAATCCTGAAATGGTGCACCGAAACATATTGGTACCAGAATATTCTGTTCCAATTGTCAATTCGGAACAGAATTCAAAACCTTGCGTGGAATCCCTAAGTTCAGTTCCTTTATTAAGAGATTTCATCATAATCTTCGATCACACAAACCCTAAGAGCCCTGTTTCCATTTTTATTTTCATTTCACATTTAGTACATACTCTCCGACTTCGAGGTCACATAACACAAAAACTTTGAAGTAGAGTCCATTTTCACAGCAAACTCCTTCCGCTCGTTAGTCGTTTCCTTTCGTGGTTGGTGTAAACAGCGCCAAGTTCAGACTCTTTTCTCACACACCATCTTTCATCTATCAATATCAGGTAACAACTTATTCTTTTTTTTTTTCTTTGTTTCTTGTTATATCCTTTTGTTGCATTTTTAGTAGCACTGTAGTAAGTTCATTTTGTGAATAGGTTTCAACTTCCTCTTTCTTTTTGTGATTTTTTTTTTTTTTTAAATTTTTTAACTCAGAAAATATGGAAGTCTACTTTAAAGAAACATCAAAGTTGTTATGTGCTCATGCTAACAAACCAGTCATAGAGTATAACATTTTGTGTGAGCATAAGGAGGAGAGGCCACTACTTAATTCCGGTGATACTTTCTTAAATTCTTTCCAATTTGATTGTACGCTTGATCAATGGTTAGAGGAAAATCGTAGAAACCTATAGTCGAATGGAAGATTCACAGATTTTGTGCTTGTTGCAGTCTAGTTATCAAAGGAGTGCTCCTGCTCTTCTTGGCAGTCGCAATTGCAATCATAGTCGCAGTGGCAGTCTCGTAAGTTGTTTCCTTTTGTGGTTGGTGTAAACAACACCAGGTTTAGACTTTTTTTTCACACACCATTTTTCATCTATCAGTATTAGGTAAAGACTTCTTCTTCCTTTTTCGTTGTTTCTTGTTACATCCTTTTGTTCTCTTTTCAGTAGTAGTGTAGTAAATTTCTTTTGTGAACTGTTTTTAACTTTCTCTTTGTTTTTGTGATTTTTTTTTTTTTTTTTTTAACTCAGAAAATATGGAAGACAACTTTGAAAAAACAAATAAGTTGCTTTGTGTTCTTGTTAATAAGTTATGGACTATCCCATTTTGTGTGAGAATAGGGAGAGGCAATACAATTTTAGTATCAATACAAGTTATTTTATTGCCCAAAATGTTGATTCCTCAAATAAAATTTTAAAATCTTTCCAATTTGATAGTACATTTGATAATTTGTTAGAGGTGAATAGCACCAAAATATGGTGCCCCATAACGAATGAGAGGTTGACAAGCTTAACGAGGACTGCAGGCTATAGTCATCAAAGGAGTGCTCTTGGCTGTTTATTAGTATCACAATAGTGGAATATTTCATGAGGCCTTGGAACATCCTATTAATTCTGCTATGAAGAGAAGAAAGACGCCTAAGGGTGGAAATGAATATGAGGTGAAGCTTTTGGACGCATGTATGAAATGCATATTGACATGAGGGGTTCTTAAATAAGGAATTAAAGAGATGACTTTTTGGTCTTAAATCACTTGATTTTTTCTGTAATCCTATTTAAAAAGACGTGTGTTTTGCCTCAAGATTTAAAGAACATATATTATATATTGTCAAACTCTTCCGCATCCTTTGCCCATTGGAAGGTCATAGTTAACCACCCTGCGTTTTGGAACTGAGAAAGAAGAATAGATTTCATGCATGAAACATGGAGTAAATATAAACAGTCTGTTGATGCACCCACAGCTCATTCCTTTACCATCTCTCAAACAGACTTTTAAGTTTCATACACATGTTTTGGTTGCTCAAAAGTTTATGTAATTTTCTGGCACTAGTCTTAGTTTGAATTCTTATAGTGGTATAGGATATTAACGATCTAATTATCTTGATGTCTGCATTTGGTGATGTGAGGTAGTGCGTTTGGAGGATAGATTGGAGCTTAACCGCAACGATTTGATTTTGCAAATGGCTATTTAGGTAGTAAGTTTTTTTCTTTTGGGCAGTCGGGTAGCTATTATTATTATTATTATTATGAAGATGAACATTGGGAGACATATGGTAAAATGGACGTGATACAAGTTTTGGAAGAAAACTTTGGGTTTTTTCTTGTCTAATATTTACTCTATCTAAATTCAAGTTATAGTGTGATATTTATATTACAAAAAGTGCCTTAGATCCTCTGAATTTATAGTAGTGGGATACAATAGTAAAATGTGAATTTACTAGATTTCTTCAGACGATGCACTATTGCTTATCTTGTATTGGATATTATATATATATATATATATATATATAAAATAGTTTTATCATATAGAGGCAACATTTGGTTTTGCAAATGGCCAAAAGGCTAGTTAGAGCATTAGCATTGGAGAATGCTAATGCCAAATCTAAGGACAAATTGGCATTTTAAGCTCAAAACGCTTTCATTAGAAATGGTAAACCCAACTATTGCAAATTTTTTTGCAATACTGCTACATACAATTCTAACTTTAGAATTGTACTGTAGCAGTATTCTAAAATATATATATATATATTATTCACCTTTTCCCCCCGAAATTTCTCTCTCCTCTATCTCATTATTTCAGTTCTCTTCTCTCTCTTCCTTCTCTGTTTCTCCATCTGCTCTCTCCTCTCTTTAGACCCAAACACCATTCTCCTCCCAACATCAACATCCACATCATAGTGGCTCATTTTTTTTTTGTGGGTTACGATCCAAGGGTTTTGTGGTTGCTTTTTTTTTTTTTTTTTTTTTTTTGGGTGGGTAAAGCGTGGGTCACTGTGGTGGTTGTGTTTTTTTTTTTTTTGGCTGTGACTAGTGCTTAAAGGGGTTGTGGGTTGTGGTTGTGTTTGGTGTTTGGGTTGTTGGTCGTGGTTGGGTTGTGGCTGAAGTGGGTTGTGGTTGAAGTAGGTTGTTGGTCATCGGAGATCGCCAGTGTTTGGGTCTGGCGAGGTCATGGCGAGATCGGCATGGATCACGATGATGGGTTTGGTGGAGATCGGCATGGGTCACGTGGATCGGCGAGTTGGGTTTGGATCGGTGGGCTGGGATCAGTTGATGGTGGTTTTGAAATGGTGGATCTGTTGATCGGTGGGTGGATTGGTTGAGTTGATCATCAATAGCTCCGATGGTGGCTCCGGTGATGATTTATTTTGAATGGGTTTGCTCCAGTGATGGTCGGTTTGTGTTTGTGTGTGTGTGTGTGGCTCTATGTGTGTGATAATGGGTTTGGATAGGTTGATTGGTGTATCATGGGTCTGTGTGTGTGGCTCTGTGTGTTGAACCGGTGCTAGAGGTTGAGGGAGAGAGAGGAAAACAAATACTGTTGGAAAGCCCAGGAAAATCGAATCATGCCAAAGTCTGAAAAAAAGTGACGGTTGGAAAGAAATAATATAGAAAGATTAAAAACTAATATTTTAATAAAAATAGAGTTTTGGGATGCTGAAGGTGTTGTAAAATGGTATGGTATACATGATAAAGTGGCTTTTTGAGATGGTAAAATAGAGTAGAGTAGCATTTCTGTTGCTAATGCTCTTAGGTGGTAGTCTTTTCTTTTGGACAGTCGGGCATGTTAATAGGGGGCAACAGTTTGGTTGGCGAAAATGGCTCGTTAGGTATTTAGCCTTTTCTTTTAAGCAGTAGTTGCTATCGAGTTACATTGTCAATTCGGTTTTTATAAGGCCGAATTGCACTATCATTTTTGCATTTGTCATCTCAAATATAACTCAACAATTACATTGTTTTACCGAATTATTTCTTTTTTTCTCTTTCCACCAAATAACATCACCTATAAACAATATTTCTTTCTCCTTTTTTATGGCTATTTTGTATTCACTCCTTTGCTTTGTTTTATTTTATAAATCTCCATGTAATTAAAAAAAAAAAGTTTCTTATTTGATTTTAATTAATATAATATAAGATTATATGTGATAAAGAGTACTGAGATATCAGATATGTGATAGAATCAATACACAATAAAGGGTAGATGTTGATTTTGATTTTGATTTTGGCTGCAGCAATAAATTGAAGATGATGGTAATGTGTTCCAAACCTTTTGTTTTTCAGAAAAAAGATGTCCGTGAAGTGATTAGACTATATATAATATATAGACAGACATACAGAAAATGTAAGGGGTAGTTCTTCCTTTTTTGTGTGTGAATGCAATGCATCATACGTGGTATTTATTTGGCACTAATTAGGCTAAGCTCCCCAACCACATTCTCCTCAACATTGCAGAAATCAAGAGAGGGAGTAAAGTGAGCTAGCACAAGCCTCAAATTTGGGTTAGTATGGTGGTCTCTCTGTTGCTGAGATTTATTTACTCAGCACCTCCATCACTTTTCGTAATGGCCATGTCAGTTTTGAGCTCAACATCATTGGCTTATCATGGGTTCTCGGAAGTTATTAGACTATATATAATACATAGACAGACATACAGAAAATGAAAGGGCAGTTCTTCCTTTTTTGTGTGGGTTAAAAAAAAGGCGGGCTATAGCCGCGTTTTTAAAACGCGGCTATAGTTCCTAAAAATGTGGCTATAGGTCAATTTGGCCTCTAATCGTGTTTTTTATAGCCACTTTTTTAGCCATTGCCTAAAACCTGTAACTATAGCCGCATTTTTAGCCGTTACCTAAAACCTGTAACTATAGGTCTGACAGGTCTATAGCCGTATTTTTTCAAATACGACTATAGGTTGGGACCTATAGTTGCGTTTAAAAAACGCAGCTATAGGACATATTTCAGTCGCGTTTTCAAAATGTGGCTATAGGAGAGGGAGTGAAGTGAGCTAGAGAGCACAAGCTTCAAATTTGGGTTAGTATGGCGGTCTCTCTGTTGTTGAGATTTATTTACTCACCACCTCCATCACTTTTCATCATGGCCATGTCAGTTTTGAGCTCAACATCATTGGCTTATCTTGGGTTCTCGGAAGTAACAGGACAACACTTGAATTACTCCAAATTTTGGAATGTAGATTCTTCCAAATCTGCAATAAAGCAAATTAAACTTTCTAGTAGAACAGGCATGCTCATACTCTATACTCCAGCATTTCTTGCTGCTTTCACATCCTTTGTGCTTTTCCCGCATAAGTATTTCTGATCTCTATTGCTTGATTTAGCTCTAGCCCTTCATTACTTTAAGTGTGCGTTTGGATATTACTTATTTTGCTGAAAACTAAAAATACTGTAGTAAAATAATTTTTAAATATGTGAATAATGCCGTGGGGTTCATTTTTAATGAAAGTTTTATTGTAAAAAGATGTTTGTGGATCTCGTGAACAATGCACGAGACCTACTAGGAAAGCTATTAAAAAAAAAAAAGGCAGGCGCAGATGCGTGAACGTGGAACGCAGTCCAAATGGAGTTTAAGAGGATATTTGAGGTACATTCCCCCCACCCTCTGTCTCCTTCAGGGCCGGCCCTAGGCCTAGGCCATTTAGGTCGTGGCTTAAGGCCCCATAACATTGAAATGCCCCCAAATATGGGGGCAGTGAGGGGTTTTTTTTTTTTTTTTTAAATAAATTTTAAATTAAAGAAAAAATGAGAGTTAGGTGTACATTTTTTTCCCAAGGTCTAAAATATTAGAATTATGGTAGTATATTACAAGTTTTATTACATAATTCCTATAAATTGATATGTCACTAATCATATGAAGTAATTCAATACTCATTTATTCTTTTGTTGAAGTATCACCTCATTGTCTCAACAATTTGTAAGCTTTTTATAATAAAATTTATAGTAAATTTAGTATTTTCTCCAATAAAAAAAAATATATGGATTAATAGAAATGCAACCTAATCTCCATTAAGTGAATAAAAAATTCTAAAGCTAATACAAATTGTACGACAAAAAACTTATAAATTGATGTGACAGTATTATGATCAGTGTCACTTAAATAGTATAATAATTGAATGTTTGAATAACTTTTTTTTTTTTTTTAATTGGTGATATGCTAGTTTATAAAACTTATATAGTAAGTATCATTAGCTCACGTTGGGTGAATTAGTGATATTAATAAGTATGAATTAATAATAGATTTGAAATAAAAAAAAATATAATAAAAAAATTAAATATTATTTAAGTGATATTTAGATGTAAAAGGCCCCTTTTAAATTTCTGTCTTAGGCCTCAAACTATCTTGGGTCAGCCCTGGTCTCCTTCACACACACACAAAAGTTTATTTTGTATAATTATTGTAACTGTTTTTAATACATTTTTTAATTTTATTTTTACATAACTAAATTTTAAAATAAAATAATTTATCTAACTATTGTAACATTAATTTTTTTTCAAAACAATTTATTTTCACATAAATTGATCACTGATGAATAAAAACACTGCTAAATTTTCTCAATAAAAAATTGACAATTTTTAAATTTTCAACAATTATTACACAAAAACCTAAGAGCCTTGCAACTCAATTCATACCATCAATTGTTACTTTATCTCATCTCTTCAAATTTATCTGTGTTGGTGCAAACACAATAATAATGAAAATAACACAACAATAAACTGAATAATACTTCGGAATATTGTTAATTTAAAGAGAAAAATTACACAACATTATTTGGATTGAGGCACGACACTCGCTCTCTTTAAGGAGATTCAAATCCTTGGTTGGCTAAACTTTGTAACCGGTGCAGACCTTCTTTGACTTGTCTCCCCCAGGATACAACAGGCCAACAAGTGTTGTATGGCTAGAACAACCTCTGCACAAAGTGTTCAAGCCCAAAGTTCCACCAGAAAGAACACTCTTCCTTGTCAAGAACATCTCTATTTTGTGTGTGTATATTGCAGTAATATGGATTGGGTCTGAATGAGTTTATTTATAGGCTCAATGAGTCTCACGAAATTATTACCCGAATTAATCTGAATAATTAGGTCCATTATTCTAATGTAGTGGGTGTTACAAGATTAATTGCTGAATATTAATCTGATGGGCTGGAGTTACACAATTAATAATGAGGTAAGGAGTTTCTGAATAATGAAAAGGCCCAAACGGATAATCCATTAAGTGGGTTAATGGCTCTTCATTTTCCATAATAAAAATGGAGTATTAATTTGGGCCATTTACTCACTAATGGATATGATAATAATTATGAATGGGCTGTCATAGGGAGCTTAAGTCCAAATCTCATAGGGAGCTTCCCCACCCCCACACTCACATAGGTGAAATTTTTTCAAGGGTGCTCCTGTAATTCTGACACCTCACTCATACGAGCAGCAAATTTTATTAAGAGTTTTTACTCAACCTCTCCACATTACAGGATAAATGCACTTACATCATAGGGATGAAAAATTAAAAAAATTATTTACAAAATAAATAATTAAAAAAATAAATAGTGTATTTCTTATGATCGTCGTATAATTCGTTTTTCCCATTGAACCCAATTCTCAGGATCTCTGGTCCTTGCTAAACTTGGCCATGGCCAAACTGAACCTTTTATTTCCTTTGTAACACCTCCTTTTGTTGTCATGGAGGCTCTTTCTTTTGACTATAATGCTGTTCCTTGTACCCGTTTAATTTGGGCTCCAAATACTTATGATTAATATAATTATTCCCGTATTTTACCCAAAAAAGAGAGAGAAGGGATTATGCTTTTATTTTTAGGTATTTGGGGGGAGGGTTAAATCTGTTTGGGAGTGTCTGTTTATGTTTTTATATGTGTGGGGTTCATATGTGAAATACTCTGTATAAGTTTTCTAGAAAAGTAATGTAAAGAGATTGGGAAAGTTAACAAATGACCTAAGGACATTGGTTTAAAAAATATTCTTTAGAAATTTTTTATAGAAAAAAAAAAAGTAATTTTTTTTTTGACAGTTTTTTATATTTTCTTTCAAAGTGATATTAAATCTTTTTTAAAATGATTTATTAAAAATTGCACTAAAGGCACTTGTTAACCGGATCCAAAGATATTTTATGCTACCTCACTAATGTTCTTTGTCTTACCTCCAAGGAAGTGAATTCCATACCGGTACCGACCATACTAAGGAAACATACCATATAAACTATTAAACTTATACCGGTACTCCTCTAAAATGTACCCAAAAAAATAACATGTTGTGCTGGCCAGTATTGGTGTTTTGATCGGTACAATAAAAAAATTTAAAAAAAATGTTAAAATTTTGAATTTTTTTAAATAACATGTTTTTTAAGCTAATAATTTGGTTAATGTACTCAGACTAATATTTAGACTTATAAAATATGTAAATTTTAATTTTTTTTAATATACATAAAAATTAATAAATTCATATTTAGGTAAATAAACCAGTGATAAAATATGTATGTATAAATAGTAGTAATATCGAAATGGTAGACATATATTAATCGATAGTGAAATATTATGTCCTTTTGTCCAAATTGAAATGGCCTTCGATACGAAATAAACCTTCTTTTTTACCATCTCCCTACTTCCGTTGGTGTTGAATTGCCATCACCTTGTTTGAGCGAGGTCAAATGGATGGGTGAAGTGTTTTTGCAAATATGAATATCCTTTGTCGTGTGACATGTGTGAATTACGGCAAAATTTGCCAAATAGTAGCTTTTTAGAAAAATTTTTGTGCATAGCATGCGGATGAAATATATTAGTAAGTTGGATTGTTTTTGTATAATTCCTTCTTGGGTGAAGTCTGAAAAAAAATGTGGAAATCGAGTCTAAGAAACTCGACTTCCATTTGAACAGAAGTCGAGTTTCGTAAACTCGACTTCCTTGTGAAAAATCTTGGAACTCGAGTTTCCTAGACTCGAGTTCCACTTTATATATATATATATAAACAGTCTAACTTGCTAAAATTTATCAGCCGCATGCTTTTTTGCTAGTTTTTTTTCCAAACAGATGCTTTTCTGCAAATTTTGCCGTGAATTGTGATTGGATGGTTAGAGTGTTATTCAAAACATGGTGAAACACAATCAAAATTGGTCAAAATTAGGATTTGATAATAATTTTATGACACTCCTCTATGTCTGACCAGGATGAATGTACTCAATCTAACCTTGATTTTCGAATTCTTTTGGTAAAACAACATTTTGGAGACATCTTATTATTATTTATTTATTTATACAAAATAGAATTTTAATCTAACTTAATCTAAGTATATATGTGTGTGAAACTTCATCCTGAAAATTTAAACCCGGCTCTTTTCCCCCACATCTCACAAGCACTTATATTTGTGAAGTGATCATCGCATCAAAAGTGTGCAGTGATGAGACATCTTGTTACTTGAAAAGGTTGAAATATTTTGAAAAATTAAATAGAGTGATGATAGTACCAATTATAAAATTAGTACCGTTTACTTTACGATTATAAAATAAATAAATAAAATAAAATAAGGAGTACCAACTATAATTGGTAGTGTCATCATGTTTAACCCTAGCTAAAGTTGTAATGTATTTTGGTACGTTCTGACATGTTTTGACTAATATTTATATTTTAAGTCTCTTCTTTCTTTTACTTCCTTCGTTGATTAGTGCCGTTTATTTATTTTTTCAGTTTGTGTTTTTCGTTACATAATTAAATTGGATAAATTTTACTAACATATTCTGAGATTTGGACTAATACTAAATAGATTCAAAGTTTTTCAAAACTAAACAATTGGTTCTTAAAGCCAACTTAGTCCCTAATCAGTTAGTTATTTTTCCCCAAATGTTTTAGGTACTAAATTGACTTTAGAGACCAAATTTGTTAGTTTTGAAAAGTCTTAGACTTGATTGACATTAACCCAAATTTTAGGGAGTATGAATGGAATTTACCCAATTAAATTTTATAGAGCTCTTATTATATATTTTATAGACCACCATGTCATAAAATGATGGTATTATTTTAGGTTGGAACATTTCAATATTAAAATATTATTTAATAAATTAATTAAACGATGAACTGATAAATTTAACAAGAAAAAAATGTGGAGCTATGTGGGCTAGAAGGAAAGTTAATATTTTAGTTAAAGTTTGAATCTCATATTAATAAGGAAAGAGGGTCCTTATTTTATTTATGCAAGGTTGAAATTTATCAACCATCTTGTTGGCTTTATTCCGTGCTAATTTGCTTGTAATTTAGTACTTAGTAACTCTGTATTTAGGTGGGATTATTGTAAGGGTAGTGTGTGAGAAGATGTGAAGAAAAGCTCAAGTATGTGCAAAGAAGCAGAGCTTTGCGGCTAGGAATCGCGGGTGGCTCGCGGTTACAAGCTGCCAAATGCAGGCATGTGAGATGCACACAAGGAAGTTGAAGGGTCGCGCCAGCTGTCGCACTACAGGACAAAAGTCCCAGGCTGACCAAACCGTTACATTGCGACTTGAACTTGCGACTTGGACAAGCCGCGAGACCAAGCTGCCAATTTACCTTGTTTGGTAAAAACTATCTCTTTGTATTCCTTTCTCACCCCACTATATATAGACCCTTATACCCACGATTTTAAGAGAGCTTCCAGAGAGAATTTTTGTGAGAGAAACCTTAGAGAAAAACAAGATTGTCTCATCTCCAATCTTTACCTTAGAGACTCTACAAATTTCTCTACTCTCTTCCTCTCCATTGTCATACCCTTGAGAGATCATTGACCAAATCCTTATCTCACCACACCTACATCTGTGAGAAGGTTCATTTGGTGCTAAGAGAAGCAATTTGGAAGGAATCAATATACATTGGTTGATGCTATGGTATAGTAGCGGAATCCGGGAAGCTAAAGAAGAAATAGGTTCGGCGTAATCTCGTTGGAGTAAGAAGCTTGGAGGGCTTAGGTACTTGGGTAGATTAGGCTTGGAGGGTTTTCTGTTGTTCATGTATCCCAACTACATTCTTTAGTGGATTATTTATCGCTTGGAGGGTGGCAGAGAGGTTTTACACTGAGGACTTCGGTTTCCTCTTCGATAACACATCGTGTGTTATCCGTGTGTTTACATCTTTCCTTCCTTTATCTTTACTTTATATTTACTGCTGTAGATGTGTTTATATTTGGCTTAGATTGTTTATCAATTATGTTATAAACTTGTTATCATGTTCTGCACATTAACTGTTTAATATAAAGCTTGAATTGGTAATTTTGTAATTGGGGGTCCAAACGTTCAAAGATATTTTACGCGTTTTTGAACTTTCAATTGGTATCAGAGCGGGTATACTTGTTGTGATTTAAATACCTAAGTGTAATCCTTGACCTCTTGTGTTTATTTGCCATAGATTGTGCTATGTATGCCTCTTTGTATGATTTGGTTGGTGATAAATGTAACATGCTACATGTTTGTGAAAATGCCTTTATGAGTGATAATCCTCATAATTGTGATGCTATGTTACATGAATCTTTCGATGTTGTTGATATTCCTAACATCAAACCCTTGAAGAAAATTGCTAAGAATTTTCAAAAGAATTTGAGCAAGTTACTTTGTGAAAAGAATGATTTGATTGCTAAGCTCAATGAATCCAATAAATTGGTTGAGAAATATAAGAATCTTGCTGAAAATTCTCTTGAAAAGCTGAAAGAGTTTGAATGTTTAAATATGGACTTGGATGTTAAACTTGTTTTGTCTAACAAACTTGTTGATGATCTTAAATGTGAAAATGAATCTCTTAAGATGCATGCCAAGTATTTGATTGCTAAACCTATTAATAAAAATGATGAAAATATTTGCTGCAATCATGTTGTGGTACCCGATATTGTGCCTATTGTGTGTTCTAACCCAAAGGACAAATCAGTGTACATTCCTCCACACAAAAGAAATCAAAAGGTGGAGAGAAAGGCTCCTAAGTCAAAGCCTCCATTTAGGTCTCAACCTAAGACTTTGGATGGATCTAAGTTTGTTCCAACTTGCCACTATTGTGGTGTGATTGGTCATATAAGACCTCAATGTTATAAGTTGAAGAGAGAACAAAACCATGTTGCTAGATCCCTTCCCAAAAAGTTTAGTGGACCTAAACACATTGTTTGTCACTATTGTGGTGTCTTTGGTCATCTAAGACCTCAATGCTCTAAGTTTCATACTTTTAAAAGAATCAAAAGAAAAGAGAAACTTGAGTTTCTTGGAAGTTGTACTAAAAAGAGTAAACCAGATTTGAGTGAAAATAACATGTTGTTAAAGAAAGTGTTTATGCTCTTAACTCCTTGACTATGTGCATCTCCGATTCTCATTCTTCCAACCCTCGCCTCACTCCTCATGAGACACTCATTCCAAACAATCGTTCCGTTTGGATGAGGAAAGGTTCCTATGGTTGAGCTTTTGCTCTTTTGGTCCTTGATTTAATTCTTTCGATCTTTGTGAGACCCTTCATGCATTGCATGTTATATCTTCATGCATTTTGTGCATCTTGTATTTATTCATATGCATTATTTTTGTTTTGATCTTACTTTTTGTTTTAATTTTGTGTGAGTAAAAAAGTCCAAAACCACATAAAGTGAAAAATTCAAAAAGTTTGATCGTATATGTTTGAGCACATATCACATGTGAGTTTTGCCTTGTACCTTCGTACAAATGGCTTTGTGCATTTATGAGCTTAGCTTGTTCTTTATGCACCTATATCTTTGTGGGAAAAATCTTGACATCTTTGTGTGATTGTTGTAAATCGATCTTCAAGCTTGTCATGAATGATTAGTCAATAGTCTTGTTGGTTTTGAGACATGCATAAACTTGTGCCTATATATCTTCTCACTCTTTATTTTGTTGTTTTTGCTTAAAGAGCTCACCAAATGTAAATCTCCAAATGAAAAAAGATATTGAGCTGCAAAAGCCTGTCGCACATACTAGTATTTGACTAGGAAAAAGGGAAAGCGACCAAAATAAAATGTTTGATGTCCAAAAAGCCAAAGGTTTATTCACCAAATTGAAGTATAAAAAATTTCAGGAATCGATCTCTAAAATGAGATGTATTGATTAAAAAAGATCAATTGATATGAATTGTAAAGAAGCCAAATGAAAAGCTTCAAAGATATGTAATCATTTTCTTGTGGGAGGTCATATATGTTCATTTCTATAATTGAGATAGACCACTTGACTAAGTACTAGTTGTGTATGGCTTGATTGAATTGATCATTAAATCTTCACTTTAGACTATGGACTATTTCACACTTGATACGCACACACAACACACATGCCTAATGTTCAATGAATGCCTTATTCATTTGTTCGATTGTACTTGTTTAAATGTAATGTGTGTGTGCTCAACTTTATATGGATCAATTGAAAAAGATTTTTAATCATTTTATATGTTTTTGAAAGTGATTTTTATCACTCTTTGTGTTCATGTTTAGTGCATACTTTGTTTTTCAGAGTTTAAACATGTTCTGGGTTGAAAAACTAGTGTCAGATTTTTTGGCGACTTGTTTTGGTGACTTGCCCAGTTGCGAGTCCCAATCACGAAATTTGGCAACTCGTTTTGGCGACTTGCTCAGTCGCGAGTTCAAGTAGAATGGTTTCACGGCTTGTTGGCAACTCGTTCGCGACTCGCCTAGTTGCCAAATGCCTAGAATCAGCTTTTTAAAGAGTTTTTTCATGGGAAACTTGTTTTGAACCTCTCCCATCCTCTTTTAAACCCCTCTTACAATATTTTTACATCAAAACCCAATCAATTTGATGGTTTTTCGTTCCATTATCATCTCTAAGGTAATTCTAAACTCCTTTCACTGTTTTTGATCCTTAGATTATGTTTTGGAGAGTTTTGTACTCTTGGTTGGGATTTTCATTATAAGGGTTGGGAAAACGTAATTTTTGTTCAATTTTTTTTCATGGGATTGGTTTCTTTTGTTGCTTTGCTTTGGATGTTGGCCCCTTATGGCAAAAAGAACATGTGTTAAGGGTGGTTTTCATGATGTTCATGCATTGTTTCACTTTGTTCTTCATTGTGTGCATGCTAGGTCTTTGATAAAATGTCTCTTATGCATTTTTTCTCTTGTTTGGACTCCAATGAGTGTCAAACTTTGGGGTTTCTCATGTTTCCTCATTAGGAACATGTTTGGTTCATTGGTTGTGTATTTAACACACCTTACCCCACATGTGCATTTTTCATGCATTGGTCATGTATTGCACTTAGTCACCTCCTGCACTCAACTTTGCTACCCTTGTCATGCCTTCATCTCTTGCCCTCGTTTCTTCTTGACCCTTTGTCTATTCCTGACAAAAAGGGGGAGAGTATTCTCTAGAGAGTATACCGGAGAGTTTTTGTCGTTTCTATATGACCCTTGTGCACATTCTTAGGGGGGGAAATTCTATTTCTCGTGCACATTTGTAGGGGGAGAGATATTTCATATGGGAGATGCATATTCCAAGGGGGAGAAGACATTGAGCTAATAAGAAAATTTTGTTTTGGTGTTTGGTGTTTGATCAAGTTGCTCACATGTTTCACATCATGATTACTTGATCGCAATTTACCTGTTACATTATACTTGTCCTTTTATGACTTGCTTTACCTTGAGGGTCTAATGTGTTTTGTGCAAGTGTTTTAGGTTACAGGTATATATGTTCCAAGTTCATCACGGCTTCTATGTTTCATGATAAGGGGAGTGATATAATAAGGTAAGTACTTTATTATTTGTACCTGCTACCTTTGTAGGTTTTTAAGGTTTTTGTTTATGGTTTGTACCCATGTTGCTTATGTAAGATTTAAGGGTTTGGTTGTTTGCACTCTTGTAGGCCTTTGTGGTTTGTACCGTGCTTTATGCAGCCTTTGTGCTTTGTTAAATCAGTACTTCTAACTAATGCTATGCATTCTTTGTGAAGTACTGTTACTCTTGTGCTCGTGTAGGATTTTTCCTAGATGCACATACTTCATGTATTGTGCATTGGTTGAGTGTTGGTCATTCAAGTGATTTACCTTGTGTTTGTCAACTTGAATGTCCGGATGTTCATTCCAAGTATGAATGAGCATTGTGATCACTTGGTTATAGTGATTACATGTTTTGGTCTTGCCAAGGTTTATTGCTTTACTCCATTGTGCATGATCGCATTGTACTTGCTCCATATGCATTACAAGTTTTTGTATACAATGAACTTATTATGTTGTTGTGTTTCAGGAGATACTTGTTCTTAAGTTCAAAAGTTTCACAGATTCTAGAGTTATGTGTGAGTGAGTTTTCCAACTGTTCCCAACTCACGCGTTAAGTCTAGAGTTTGTTTTAGGGTTTTGTCACAAAATAGCCAAAGGAGGAGATTGTAAGGTTGAAATTTATCAACCATCTTGTTGGCTTTATTCCGTGCCAATTTGCTTGTAATTTAGCACTTAGTAACCCTGTATTTAGGTGGGATTATTGTAAGGGTAGTGTGTGAGAAGATGTGAAGAAAAGTTTAAGTATGTGCAAAGAAGCAGAGCTTCGCGGCTAGGACTCGCGGCTGGCTCGCGGCTACAAGCCACCAAATGCAGGCACGTGAGATGCACACAGAGAAGCTGAAGGGTCGCGCTAGCTGTCGCACTACAGGACAAAAGTCCCAGGCTGGCCAAGCCGTTACGTCACGACTTGAACTCGCGACTTGGACAAGCTGCGAGACCAAGCCGTCAATTTACCCTATTTGGCAAAAACTCTCTCTTCATATTCCTTTCTCACCCCACTATATATAGACTCTTATACCCACGATTTTAAGAGAGCTTCCAGAGAGAATTTTTGTGAGAGAAACCCTAGAGAAAAACAAGATTGCCTCATCCCTAATCTTTACCTAAGAGACTTTACAAATTCGTCTACTCTCATCCTCTCCATTGCCATACCCTTGAGAGGTCATTGACCAAATCCTTATCTCACCACACCTACATCTATGAGAAGGTTCATTTGGTGCTAAGGGAAGCAGTTTGGAAGGAACCAATATACATTGGTTGATGCTATAGTATAGTTAGGGGTGTACACGGTTCGGTTCGGTCGGTTTTAGAGAGGTTTTTTGCACCACACCTATAGGGTGCGGTTTCACCCTATGCTTGACCGCACCTCACTTTTGGAAAGTAAGAACCGACCTACGCAAGGTGCGGTTAATCTTAGCGACTCTGTGCGGTTCGTTCGGTTATATGGGCTGGACTTCTAAAAATTACTATTCTAATTAAGTTTTGGGCCTTTAAAAACTAGCATTTTGAGCCCACTTTGACTTCTTTTAACTGCTTCTTTTTAACTGAGCCTTTCTTTATCAAGTTTCAACCACAAGAACACAAAATCTCAACCTGTCACAAGACTCACAACATTACTAATCAAATACACAATTATAGAGTATCAAGACTCAACTATAATATGACTTAACTCTCAAACTGTCAAATTAAACATGTGTTTATTAAACACATTAACACATATTAATAAATCTAATCCTGTCACAACATTCCAAATCAAACACACAATTATAAATCAAGTCTAAACCATAACAAGAGAAAATAACCCTTAAAACAAAATCAAACAGCATAGAAAAAAAAAATCAAACATTAGAGAACTCAAAAAAATATTATAAATAGTATGAGAAAATGCCCACGAACTCTTTAAGCCTTTGAGATTTTAGTCCTTTACTAGGCTGAAGCTGAATCTCTTAAATTACCCCGAAATTACAAGAAAATAACCCCAAAAAAAAAAAATTAAAATCAACAAGAAGAAATATTCAGTGAACTCAAAATAAAACCAAAAAAAAATTAGGGGTTAGGATTACCAAAGATAGAACTACATAGTGGCAGAGCTACGGTGGAGAACGGAGATGAGAAGGAGACTGATTGAGGGCATAAGATTAGAGAAAAATGGTTAGGTGGGAGCCTGAGAATCTGAGATTCAGAGGGAAACTTTAATATTAGTTTGGCGGGATTAGGGTTTGGAAGAAAATGAAGGTGAGTAGGTGACTGAGCTAAGTGACTGAATGAGTTGAGTATGAGAGCAAAAGTCTAAAAAAGAGAGAAAGAGACAAGTTAGACAACTAAGTCTCAGGGTATCAGATACGTGTGTGGCAAGCTACGGTGGAGAACGGAGATGAGAAGGAGACTGATTGAGGGCATAAGATTAGAGAAAAATGGTTAGGTGGGAGCCTGAGAATCTGAGATTCAGAGGGAAACTTTAATATTAGTTTGGCGGGATTAGGGTTTGGAAGAAAATGAAGGTGAGTAGGTGACTGAGCTAAGTGACTGAATGAGTTGAGTATGAGAGCAAAAGTCTAAAAAAGAGAGAAAGAGACAAGTTAGACAACTAAGTCTCAGGGTATCAGATACGTGTGTGGCTGAGAGTAATAAAGGAAAAAAAAAAAAATCTTACACACAGTAACTTTTAAGTCTTTAACACTAACCAAACGGCATTATTTTTCTTTTTTTCTTTAGGCATTATTTTTCTTTTTTTCTTTTTTTAAATGCAAGACAACTTTTTATTCAGACTATGACTGACACGCTAACACTTTTTATTTATTGATGATAGGCACACTAACATTATTTTTTTTTTTTGACTTCACACGTGGGTGAGAAACTAAAGAGTCCTCATCAAAAAAAAAAAAAGAAACTGAGAGAACAGAGCACGGCGTGCTCTGTTTAAACTGAGAAACAGAGCATGCCGTGCTCACTGCTCAGCACGCCATATATTTAAAAAAAAAAAAAACAAAATTATATAGATATTAAACATACTCGGTGCGGTTCGGTTCTTGGCGGTATGCACGTCTCGGCGCCGATGGCCGCACCTGTCCAATATCGGTACCGAAGAAATGCCGCCGACCACCATGCCGGAAACCTTCGTCGAAGCCCTGAGAGGTGCGGATCGGTGCGGTCAGACCGGTTTCAGTCGGTGTCGGTAGATCAATGAACAGGCCTAAGTATAGTAGCGGAATCCGGGAAGTTAAAGAAGAAATAGGTTCGATGTAACCTCGTTGGAGCAAGAAGCTTGGATGGCTTAGGTACTTGGGTAGATTAGGCTTGGAGGGTCTTCTGCTGTTCATGTATCCCAACTACATTCTTTAGTAGATTATTTACCGCTTGGAGGGCGGCGGAGAGGTTTTACGCCGAGGACTTCGGTTTCCTCTTCGATAACACATCGTATGTTATCTGTGTGTTTGCATCTTTCCTTCCTTTATCTTTGCCTTATATTTACTGCTGTAGATGTGTTTATATTTAGCTTAGATTGTTTATCAACTCTGTTGTAAGCTTGTTATCATGTTCTGCACATTAACTGTTTGATATAAAGCTTGAATTGGTAATTTTGTAATTAGGGGTCCAAACGTTCAAAGGTGTTTTACACGTTTTTGAACTTTCAATTTATAAGTGTCAAAATTTATTGGGCTTAAATATGATGCATGAGAAAATAGATTAAACCCGGGGGCATTTCACATTCAATTAATGTGGTCTAGTTGGACAAATAATAAGGTGACAAAATTATACTCCCTTCGTCCCAGTTTGTTTGTTTTTTATTCTATTTTGGAATGTCTCAAAATATTGTTCTGTTTCTAAAAATAAATGTCATTAATTTACTAATGTTTCTATTATACCTCTATTTTATTTTCAAAAATATTTGAAAAGAAAACTAATATATATTTAAAAAATTAATCTAATTGGGGTACCTTTTTATTGCCTCATTAAGAATAACTCTTTAAAAAAAAAAAAGCTAATAAATTTTTTTAAGGATAGTTTTGTAAATTTATACATTTTTATAAGGTATAAGACAATAAATGATGTTTCCTTAGAAAGTTTGAATTTTCAAACAGGACAAATAAATTGGGACAGAGGGAGTAAATAAATAAATAAAAAGGTCACTATCACATCATGATTTGGGTCGATATCATAGCTGTCGTGAACTCTACCTTGGAACTTCGCACCACCACCATGCCACCCCAACAACCCCCGCTTAATACCCCAATTTATCCACCATAATCAAATATCTAAGTTTGGCTATGCAAGCGCGGTTTGTCATGGTAAAGGTGAGTTTGGAAGGGACATTGGTGACTGGGTAAGGAGATTTCAGGATTTGGTATTGTTTGGTGACAAAAAAAAAATGAGAATGTGATTGGGTTTGGGTTTGACAGCTTAGTTTATGAGTTATTAGTGATTTTTTTTTTTTTTAATTGGAAAAAGTTAATAGATGTCCCAAAAGCATTAATTTAAGATATATTTTTAGAAACTTTTTATGGAAAAAAAATGTAATTAATTTTTTTGACAACTTTTTATATTTTCCATAAAAGTGGTGTCAAAATTTTTCTAAAATGATTTATTAATGATAGCCTTACGGGTACCGGTTAATATGATACTTTTTTCAATAGTTGCATGATTGATCCAATATATGATTAATTAGGTAATCAATATCGAGAAGCCCAACAAACATATGATATAATAAAGTCCACTCATCATAAATGATATAATAAAATCCCTCCTCAGAACCAAACCCTAATCCAACAGTTTGTTGGGTCCTAGGAAGGCAAATATGGTAGCTCATACTCTAGTGAGATAGTTCCTTCTTAATAATTTTGTAGGTTCTTTTGATGTTACAAATTGCCCCCTTGTTTTGGTAATGCTATAAAGGTAGAGGCTAATTTTTTTTTTCTACGGTATAATTTCCTTTCTTTTTGCTTTGTTTTCTCCGGTTGGAGGTTTTTTTTTTTTTGGGTAATAAAAATTTCCTGTTCATTTAAAAAAAAAAAATCCCCTACAGCTATCCTTGACATGGCCACATTATTATATCTTTTCTAGATCACTGTCATGAGCTTCTCCAAACTTCTACACAAAACCATTGTCTTTCCCTTTGAGTAATACCTTTAAATGTCCTTCAATCATCTAACAATAATCTCTTTACATGATTAAACTTTTCAACTAGGTTTACAAATTGAGAAATACATGTTGTGGTATAATATTATGACCATTAAAAAAATTAATTATCTATATGAGTTAAACAAAAAAAAAAAAAAAAAAAAATCCAAAAACAGTTATTATAATTCAACGAAATAAACTTGTGTGTTTTAAGGAGAGAGAGAGGGATGGGATTGTACCTCAAAGATCCTCTTAAAGAAATGAAGGGCTAGAGCTGACTTAAGCAACAGAGTTCGGAAATCATGATGTGGGAAAAGCACAAAGGATGTGAGAGCAGCAAGAAACGCCGGAGTATAGAGAAAGAGCATGCCTGTTCTGCTAGTAAGTTTAATTTTTGTTATAGATTGGTGAGAATTTGCATTCCAAAATTTGGAGTAGTTCAAGTGCTTTCCTCTTGCTTCCGAGAACCCAGTATAAGCCAATGATGTTAAGCTCACAACTGACATGGCCTTGATGAAAAGTGATGGGGGTGGTGGGAAAATAAAACTCAGAAACACAGACATCACCATGGCTACCCTTTGGTGATTTGAGCTCTCTCTCTCTTGCTCGATTTCTGCAATGTTTCTGGAGATATATGGTTGATAGAAATGTGGTTGAGTAGCTTAATTATATAGTTGTGCCAAATAAAGAAGAGTATGACACGTTGGGTCGTCTTGTCACTCGTGGCTGCATCGCATTCACACACAAAAATATAAAAATATAAAATAAAACGTGTACTATATATATATATATATTTATTTATTTATTTATTTATTTATTTTAATCTAATGATTGGAGTGGCCGCATCTTTCTGATTCGATCCAGATATGGTTTTGATCTTGGAGAACTATCCAGATATTGTTGATACGATAAAATACTAGTAATGGGTCAAATAATAACTAATGAAAGTTTACCAATTTAATAGGTATGATAAAAATTGTCTAATTTTTTTTTTTTTTTGGGTAGCATTACTTTTTGCTCTTTGGCTCTGTTTCTTTGCTTTGATTTTTATTATCCTTACTTTAACAAATATATATATATATATATATTTGGCCGGTGGTCTTTTTAAAACAAAGATAGAGCTTTATGCTATTTGGAAAATTATGAATGAATAACATAAAATTCATTTATCATGTAGCATTTGGCATTTTGGAGGAACAGTTGATGTCTTACAAAAAAAAAAAAAGGGTATTCCATTTTATACATCATTCTTTTTTGGCAAATATAATGGATGAATTTATGTTATTGACAATTGGAACAAATAGTAATAAGAAACTTAAAAAAAAGATCTAATATATATATAGAGGCAGTCAATCAGCGTTTTCTCGTTTGATTTCGTACTTGGTTAAATACTTAAATACTTTACCATCTTTTATAGGTGCTAGTTGTCCACCAATTCAGCGGCGGGATGATACTTGATTCTGCAATTCCTATCTCTCTTAGCTATTTCTTGTCCACTGCAAGCATGATTTATGCCCAGCACCTATCACAAGGCATTTCAGAGCCACCAGTTGATCTGAAGTATCCTGGAGTTTTGTTGTTTCTTATAGGAATTGGTGGCAACTTTTACCACCATTACCTCCTCTCTAAACTGAGGGGAAAAGGTGACAAAGAGTATAGGATTCCAAAGGGTGGTTTGTTTGACTTTGTGATATGCCCACATTATCTATTTGAAATTATAGATTTCTTAGGGATCTCTTTTATCTCCCAAACACTATATGCATTCTCCTTCACTTTAGGCACTATTTTTTACTTGATGGGAAGGAGTTATGCCACCAGGAGATGGTATCTCTCAAAATTTGAAAATTTTCCCGAGGATGTTAAGGCTCTCATTCCATATTTTTTTTAAAAACTCTGTTAAAATTAAGAATGATAGTTTGAAGATATATGTAACTTATCGTTTTTAGATTCCTGTTGTAAAAGATTTGTTGTTTGATAAGTGAGCACCAAAGTGGTGTTAAGAAGATTTCTAAGGGTTAACACTTGAAATCTTACCTAGTTTTTAAAAGAAGGAAAAAAGAAAAGAAGGAAAATTTTATTTTTTGTCTCTATGTTTAGGTGGTATTTTTATTTTCGTTCTTGCTGATTCATAAGCTTCGTTTTGGTCCTTATTTATTTATTTTTAATAACATTTCATTTTGGTCATTTCCATTTATGGGTGGCAACGCGGTGGAACAGGCTCCTCTTCGAGGGAGAGAAGACCCATGAACATTCTCTCAATCTAAAGGTACAAAAATAAAACATTAGTTATACTTAGCATGAGACATCCAAGTTGCATAGACGATGAAGAGATACCTACCATGAGAACAATAAAATGCATAAACAACAATAATGGCTATAGGAAACAATGGCCATAGGAACACGTCAAATGTATAAAATTGTTTCAACACTACACGAATCCATATGTAAAAAATTTGTTTGGACACTACACAAACCGTTTTGAAAGATATAAACAACCAGATACATACATTACCGGCCGTATGAAAATCAGTACCTTTTTTATATGGCAGAAACATATCGATCACCAACTTTTCAATATATTGGAGGATTTTTTAGTCAATATATTAGAAGACCTTGTTTTTTTTGCTAAGTCGGTGAAGAGGTTTTGAATATAGAATATCTTTTTCTGATCCAAATCATGAACGAGTATAAAATATATATCCTCAGAAAGCTCAACATATAAGAGGGAACATGATAGTAATAGTTGTAATTGACCATAAAGATTCTCTCAAACAATTACTTTTGATTCAAAACATGATTAATCTTGGTGTTACTTGGTTATTTACAATTATGTATAATTGATCCATTTTTGCCAATTCTACAATGAAGAATGATCAACTATGACTTCCAATTGACAGAGTTAATAGATACCAATAATTGAAGCAAGTCTGTTAAATCTAGAGGCAATTCAGGATACTTTACAGCGCCAATAATTGAAGTAAGTCCATTAAATCTAGAGGAAATTCAAGATACTTCATAGCAGAAAGGATTTGAGAAAAAAATAAAGCTCTATAAACCCAAAAGTCATAATGATATCTAATATCCAACCCTGTTACTATATCACTTCCCATGTTCTTGTTCAAAAGCTTGATTTCATACTCATATGGATCCATTCCATCTTTAAAAAATTTCATGCCTCATTTGCTTTGCATCCTATAGTGTTCTCGCATCTGCTTGCTTACTGTATTGTATTAAAATTGCTAGTATGATGGAACCATATCCTACTAGAGGAATGCCAAATAAACCAACATAATGGGTCCAACCCTGCCACTTTGAAATACCCACTTGACCCTCCATACCCAATGAGCGGAATCTATCACAGAATCAAGGATTGAAATCTGTATATTTCATTAAATTAGTAAAATGATTACACAAACTATATATATACTGACTTGTACAGGTGTGGACACAAAAATAACCAACTACCAGAACTAACAACCTATCACACGTGCCAATTACAGGACTAACCAACTGTCTCACGTGTTAATACTTAAGTAAGCACCTAAACAACAAGTCATATTGTCATTGTTCTTCACTTATGTTTCTCTGCCGTTTATGCTCTGTTATAGAATCAATAGCTCTGTGAACAGTGCTTTGATCCTTTGTGTTGCTGGCTTCTACTCTACTCTTGCTATTGATCTTGGTAGCTTCATCTAAACTCTGATACTCCCCCTCAAGAGCAGCAGGTGTATGTATATTAAGCATCCCCATTTTACAAGTAAGAGTTGAAAATTGATTGTAATTCAAAGCTTTAGTGAGCAGATCGGCCAATTGACAATTTGATCTAACATGATTCAGCTTAATCACCTTCTCCAACACCTTATCCCTAACCACATGATAGTCTATCTCTATATGTTTTGTTCTCTCATGGAAGACAGGATTGGAGCCAATGTGCAATGCAGCTTGATTGTTACAGAACAACAAGGCCTCCTTTTCATGATTCACTCCAATATCCTTGAGAAGGTACAAAATCCACACTATCTCACATGTTGCCACTGCCATGGATCTGTACTCAGCCTCAGCTGAGGATCTTGATATTGTAGACTGCTTCTTGGACTTCCAAGACACCAAAGAATCACCAATGAATATGCTATAGCCAATCACTGATCTCCTAGTGTCTGGACATGTAGCCCAATCTGCATCTGCAAATCCTTTTAAGTGCAAGTCTGTTCTAGAAGAAAACATGAGTCCTTTGCCTGGTTCACCTTTCAAATACTGCAACACTCTATGTGCTGCATCCAAATGTGGTCTCCTTGGCTTGGGCATAAAATGACTGAGTTTATGGATAGCAAATGTAATGTCAGGTCTTGTGATTGTTAAGTATAAGAGCCTACCCACAAGCCTTTTGTAGTGACTGGGATCTTTAAGTTCTTCTCCTTCAAACTTGCTCAGCCTTAAATTGTGCTCCATAGGAGTTTTAGCATACTTACAGCCAAGTAGTCCAGCATCCTTGAGAAGTTCAAGAGTGTATTTCCTTTGACAAAGAGCAATTCCTTTGTTTGATCTTGCAACCTCCAAACCAAGGAAATATTTCAAATCACCCAAATCTTTAAGTTTGAACTTATCATCTAGCATGACTTTAAATCTATCCACTTCAACCTTGTCATTGTAAGCTATCAAAACATCATCTACATAAACCAAAAGAATCATGAAAATGTCACCATGCCTTTTGGTAAACAAAGAATAATCAGCCTTGGATTGAATGAAACCAAGCTGAATCAAGGTGCTTGAGAATTTGGCAAACCATTGCCTAGAAGCTTGCTTGTGGCCATAAATGGACTTATTGAGCTTACAAACAACCTCCCCCCTGGCTGTGAAATCCCTGTGGAAGAGCCATATACACCTCTTCATCCAAATCACCATGAAGAAAAGCATTATTGACATCTAATTTACTAAGAAACCAACCCTTAATGGCAGCAACAGCAAGAAGAACCTTGATAGACACCATTTTTGCTACTGGAGAGATAGTTTCAAAGTAATCAATGCCCTCATTTTGTGTGAATCCCTTAGCCACCAACCAGGCTTTATATCTCTCAATAGAACCATCAGCCTTATTCTTGATTTTGTAAACCCACTTGTAGCCAATGGATTTCTTACCATTAGGCAAGGGTGTCAAAGTCCAAGTATCATTAGCTTCAAGAGCTGCTATTTCAGTAGCCATAGCAGCTTGTCATTGGGGATCAGACACAGCTTGATAGTAAAATTAAGGTTCAACAAGAAAGGAAATAGCACATCAAAAAGTCTTATATGAGGAAGAAAGATGGTGATATGAAACATGAGAAGAAAGGGGATGAGAAGTACCTGATTGGGAAAAAGACAAAGGCTGGACAGAAGCAACTTGATTGCAATGGAACTCCTGTAAATAAGGTCTTTTAACAAATCTAATAAACCTTCTAAGAGGAATAGAATCTGCAATGGGATCAAGAGGTGCTTCTGGAACCTCATCAAGAAAGTCATCATCAATAGTATGATGAACTTGAATAATAGAATGAGGAGTAAGGGCAGGAGTGTTAGGTTTGAATAGAAGTGGATCATCATGTAAGGGAGGAACAAAAGGAGGACATGGCAAAGGTAATGAATTGAAAGGAATAGAATCATTGGAAGATGAAACATAAGGAAAAACAGACTCATGAAAAACAACATCCCTTGAGACAAAAATAGCATGAGTGTCAAGATAATAGAGTTTATAACCTTTGACATTACAAGGGTAGCCATGGAAAACACATCTTCTTGCCCTTGGTGAGAATTTGTTTCTAGTTTGGGCAATTGTAGAGGCAAAACATAGACAGTGAAAGACTTTGAGATGATTATACTCAAGAGGCTTATGAAATAAAAGCTAAAAGGGTGTTTTGTCATCCAACAAATGAGAGGGAAGTCTATTAATGAGGTAGGCAGCTATCAAAACACAATCACCCCAAAATTGCAAAGGAACTTGAGATTGAATTTGTAATGCCCTGGCAATGGAAAGTAAGTGCTGGTGTTTTCTCTTCACAACAGAATTTTGTTGTGAGGTGTAAACACAGCTATATTGATGAATAATGCCATGTGAACTAAGGAAATCAGACATGGCAAATTCTTTGGCATTGTCAGTTCTAATGGATTTAATATTTTGACTAAATTGTGTGGCAACCATAGTATAAAAGGATTGAAACAAAGGCGTAACATCAAATTTGAATTTCATTAGAAACAGCCAAGTGGCTTGGATTGCATCATCCACAATTGTCAAGAAATATTTGTAACCATCTAAAGTAGGAATTGAATAAGGTCCCCAAACATCCATATGAACTAAATCAAAAGCACAAGCACAGATTTTATTATTGAAAGGGAATGGTAATCTTTTAACCTTGGCCATAGGACAAATTTGACAAGCCTTATTACAGAAAGGTTGTAAAGAAGGAATAGTGTGACCTAAAGCTTTAAGCTTCATATTTAATAGATGTCCTAATCTTGCATGCCAAAGAAAGGAAGACGCAGAACTTGCAGAAGTTATTGCAGAGGAAGGAAGAAAAGAAGCATTGGACTTGTGATTGCTTAGGTAATCAGCAAGTGAAGAATAAGGAATGTGCTGGAGACTATCACACTGCAATAAGTACAACCCATCAACAGCCTTGCCCACCCCAATCGTTTTCCAAGATAAAAGGTCCTGGAGAAAACAATAAGTGGAGAGGAAAACAAGACAATAAGGTTGAGATAATGTGAGTGTACTAACAGATAGCATGTTAAAACTAAATGAGAAAACACAAAGAACATTAGTGAAAGTGAGTGAAGAAGAAAGAACAATAGTGCCAATATGAGTGACTTGAGCTGATTCCCTATTAAGCAAGTGAACCAAAGACTGTATAGTAGCAGTAATTGAAGTTAATAGATCAACTAAACAAACAAAGTGGTCAGTAGCTCCAGTATCCAATACCTAAGTCCACTTATCATAAGTTCTTCTATTTACCACTTATGCAGAGAAAACACTATGAAATAAGTCAATACTTGACATTGGGGTATTGGCAGACGTAGAAGATGATGCTACATTGGCCATTGAAGTATCTTTGACTAGAGCAGAAGGTACAAGGGATGAAGTGGAAGCTCCAAAACAGAGTAAAAAGCTGCTAATACTGTTCAAGAGTAAAAGCAGTCTGATGATGCATTGGTGAAGCAATTGGAGGAGCAATGGGCAACACATTTGAAGATACTTGATGAGCCATAAAGGGCTTGTTCTTAAAATAAAAGCTTGGTGGAAAACCATGCTTTTTATAGCATTTATCCACTGTGTGACTAGTCTTGCCACAATGTGTGCAAGTTGGTCTCTCCTTCCCTTTGTCAACAACACCACCAAGAAATGAACCAGGATGCTCATTGGACAACTTAGCAACTAAAACAATGGAATCAACCTAGTAAAAGAGGCATTAGGCATTGATCTTTGTGTCTCTTCTTGAATTAGCAAGGAGTAAACCTTACTAAGGGATGGAATAGGGTCCATAAGCAAGACTTGAGATCTAACTTGGGAGAAAGAATCATTCAATCCCATTAGAAATTTCATGACAAACTCTCTTACTTGTAGATCAGTAAGCCTCTTATTAATATTGCAAATGCATTTACCATAGGTGTAAGAAGGAAATGGACTAAGGTTCTGCAATTGATCCCAAAAAACCTTCAACTGGGTAAAGAAGTTAGTGATAGACATCTCACCTTGATGAAGCTCTGCTATGTCCTTTTGAAGATTGAAAACTCTAGGTCCATTTGTCTGGGCAAAGCGATTCTCAAGTCATTCCAAATTTCTAGGGTAGTATTTTCATAAATGATGCTTGCTTGGAGCTTTGGTGAGACTGAATTGGTTAGCCATGTGCCAACCATGTTGTCACATCTTATCCAAGCTTGCACATTCGAAGGAGTTGACACCCATGGTGATGAGAGAGTCAAAATCCCATCAATGAACCCTAGTTTATTCTTGGTGAGTAAAGCTCTTCTCACTGCACTAGCCCAAGCAGCATAATTTTCTCCACCTATCAATGGCTGTGTGACAAGAACTAAACTTGGATTCTCTACATGATGCAAGAACAGAGGGTCATCCATTGGAGATTCTTGTGAAGAAGAAGATGGATTCACAGATGTGGAAGCATCTGTAGAAACATTTGCATTCGTAGCAGAAGCCATAGATGGCGAATGAAGAAATAACTTCCCAAGAATGGAATTTTCTCAAGAACAGAGAAAGATTTTCTCAGGAAAATTGAGAAAGGGGAAAAAAAATTGAAATTGAAAGAAATGCAAAACCCTACAGGAATTTGGGAATTTGCTCTGATACCATATCACAGAATCAAGGATTGAAATCTGTATATTTCATTCAATTAGTAAAATGATTACACAAACTAATTGAATTTCAATTTTTACACTAAATTAACTAACTTGGCACAAAAATTTAAAAACTTATATTAGATTCGACACATGGCGCTCAATTAGATTCTAGTTGAATTTCAATTTGAAATCTATCTCAGCTTTACCTATTAACATATATATATATATATATATATCTAATACTATATATAATAGCAGAAGCCTTTAAGGAGGTGTTGCCATGTTAGGAAAGAAGGCCTCTTAAAATGCTGCCACGTTTACAATTTTTCCTTTAAAATATCATACGGTGCGTTTGGAAGACTCACTTTCAGACACCAACCCACTTATCCAAAAAAAAAAAAAAAGAGAAAAAAAGAAAACGCAAACCCTTATAAAAACGGGGGAATGGGCAGAGTGGCTGTGTGTGGGGGAAGTAAGTAGTAAGTTAGGCAATGTGCGTAAGAATTAAGAAAAATAGCTTTTCGAGTTTTAGAAACTCGAGATCTATATTAAAAATCAAGTCTCAAAGACTCGCTTTGCGAGTGTTTTGTTGGTGAAAATGCCACACAGATCTCGATTTTTTGAAACTTGAGTTCTATGTAAAATAATTTTTAGAGCGATCGCTCCTATAGTGGCGTTTTTAAGTCCTATAATGACGTTTTAAAGTCCTATAGTGGCGTTTTCCTTCAAAAAAAATTTTCCTAAGTGTCATACAGTGAGCCTATAGCTCTATAGTGATGTTTTTAAGTCCCTATAACGGCGTTTTCTGGAACTCGAGTCTATAAAACTTGATTTCTACTTTAATTTTTTTCTGCCTCGGAGCAATCCTCTTACAAAGCAAGACTTAAAAACTCGAGTTTTATCATGGAACTCGAGTTTTAGACACTCGAGATGCTAGTTTTCAATATTGTTTTGAAATGTGACAACTATCTAAATTTTTTTTATATTTATTGTTAAATGGAAAAAAAAATTTCTTATAAAAACACCAGCCGCTTATAAAAAAAAAAAAGAATTGCAAACCCAAAAACCCAAACTGTATTTCCCAATCGAAATTTAGACTCACCCTCACTTCCATCTCTTTGCTGCAACTCCAGATCAGACTAGCGTGTTCCAAACCAACAACCATATGAGAAAAGAAAATCCAAAAGGAGGCCGAAAAAAAAAAAAAAAAAAAAGAGAAACTTGAAAACCTCTATTCGTTCTCTGCAACAGTAAGAGAAAAGAAAATCCAAAAGGAGGCCGAAAAAAAAAAAAAAAAAAAAGAGAAACTTGAAAACCTCTATTCGTTCTCTGCAACAGTAAAACTGAAAATCTTTGTTCGTTCTTTGCAACAACAGGCGATTTAGAAGCAATCCCGTTCCTTCTCTTCAACAACAGACAATTCAAAAGGTAGGCATTTTTCCCCCTTTTTTTGTTTTCTATTCAATTATCATTTCTAGGGTTCTCAAAAAAATATGGGTTTAGTAGAATGTAGGTGTATTTTTTCCCCCTTTTTTTCCCATTCAATTACCATTTCAAACAGATAGATAGATAAATAAGATTTTGTTAAATATTGTTTTGCCGCACTACTCAATTAAGGTTTAAGGTTTGGCTACCTTTTCCCCTAATTTCCCATTTATTTTTACAATTTCTTAAGTTCTGTTTTGTCCGATTGTTGTATTGATTAAATTTTGTTTTTGTTTGGCAGATTTTTGTTTGGTTTGTACTTTTTTTGGTTTCCCCCTAAAACCTTCTCTGAAAATTCACATCTATTTCTCTTCTATTTTCTCCCAATTTGGGTGATTTACTAGAGGACTGCGTGGCTCTGATTCTGGGAATTGAAGTTGCCCTCGAATTATGAAGTTTTTCTTTAGAAAGCGTTTGATGATTGTACTAAGGCATTGCTCTCTCTATCTCTCTGTGTGTGTTTGTTTTCTATTTGGGTGCTAAGAAAGTGCGTGAAAATTAAAAGTTTCGAGTTTTTAGATATGGTTTTTGATTGGTTGTGATGGGGTTTTCGTTTATTATGAAATAAATACGGCCCTGTGATGGGGTTTTCGTTTATTAGGTTTTGAGAAAATGAGGGAAAGAAAATAAATAATTTAGAAATCTTAGATTTTGTTTTAATTAATTGAGAAGGGAATAAAATTATTTGGTTTTGTTGTGATAAAGTTTTGGTACCTCCCTGATATGGTTCTCTGGCTTATTTCCTGTTTGGATTATTCATATTATACGATTTTCTTGATATGGATCTATTTTTGATGGATTTGTTGAAAAATTGGCTTTATGCAGAGAGTTGCTGCATAAAAGAACGTGTGGTGTTTGTTTGTCCATTGCTTCAAAAGGGTTAGCGATCACCGGGATAGATGATTGAAGATATTGGAATCATATCCCAATTGAAGAACCTAGGTGAGATTCGTTCAATTTTTTAACCCTCTTTTTTTTTGTTTTTATGTATTGATTTTTTTAATGGAAATGGAAGAAAAATTGTATTTTTCTTGCCATGTATGTTTTATATGGACAATTGAAATTGTGTGATGCTATCATACTTGCAAGTGGTTTCATAAATCATAATAACTTTATTAGCAAGTTTTCTTAAATGATAAATACGGGTCATTTGAAGGATGTGGTCATTTCGAAGGATATTCAATACCATTGAGTTTGTTTGGAAGATCTTAATGTTTAAGGCAGTTCTTATTGGTAATAAAATGACCATCATATTATTGAACTTGAAGTTATGTTGTATTTGAGTTGGACTAACACATTTGATCCTTTAAAAACTAATTGCTATGAGAAGAATCATGACAAGCCTGAAAATCCTCCCTTCAAACTTTCCATTTTTCCTTTTCTTACATTGTTGTTGTGCTGATCTAAAAGTAGGCATTTGTAGTCTTTCAATTGCTATAAAAAGTATGAGGAAAATTATTAAAATATAACAAGATGCTAACTTTTGTTTTTTGCTTGACTTTGTGATTCATTAGATTGATTAGAAAAGCTTTGAGAAATTAAAAAGCTTTTGTTGGTTTTTGAAGTGGTGCTTCAGTTTCTCAACAGTTCTTGGTGGAACATATGCTTGGACAGGGAACCATATACTTTAGCATGGTTGGTTAAAAAGGTCGGTTTAACCTCTCCATATCATCGGAATATGATAAGAAGTTTTAACTGGTTGGATAAAAGCCTACAGGTGAGATATAAGGAAAAATCTATTGGTTTTTTATGGTAATAAAGGTACTGACAAAGAAAATTTCATGGATTTGCAGGATACTTCCACAAACCCTTGGTGCAGCAAGGTTGCTAGAGGCATCATTAATATCGGGAATCCTATCTTCCATGCGTTAGATAAGGGACTAAAGAGCAAAATAAGAAGGGTGTCTTAGGCTTGCCTAACAGCCATTGCATGGGTTGGATGTGAAATAACAAAGTGCCCAAATAGTATAAGATATTTTGCATGTGAGATCTTACTAAATGAAACTGAGAAATTTTTGCATCCTGGATCAGAGCTTGAAGGCAGGCTTCTAGCATGTCTTTGCATCTATAACGATTCTTTTGGCAAAGGTAATGCCTTTTACGTAAACATCTCTATGTAATAATCATTTTGCAGTATCACAAATCACAAAAGATTTAAGATTCATCTCTATTATATATGCAAATGATCATTGACATGAAACAAATATTCAATTAGCAGTTAGGACAATTCATGAAATTTTATGTTGGGTTTATGCAAAAAAACTACACCATTTCCATTTGTCTTCATAGCACTTTCTTTGAGAATTATAGAGAGTTATTTTCCACATTACGTGAGAATTACATTTTGCTTATCACCAAAGGAACAACCCTATCATTCTGTTAGATTCTGTATAGCATATATATCATATGCTATGGAAGCCAAAATGGAATAATTTTATCCCCAATGTCCAAATACCCTGAATGAGAAAATTATGTTGAAATACTGTCTTGAACTAAGCTTTTAACTTAATAGATGTTGGATTCTCTCCAATAATCGGCTTCAAGGACACATGCCCCTTAATAGACTAAAGTTGACTCTTCTCAAAAATTTTGTATTTACAATGATATATTTTCCCCCACATGTTAATGCAAATTAGTCATCCTTGACTTATAAGACCTTTGGCTACTATTTGAGAAGAGCTACTAAATTAAATTAAAAGGTCAAGAAAACTTAACTTTCCCTATGTATCTACTATTTATTTTGTAACTCTTGAAGCATATGGGAATTCTAAGTGTTTTTGTGCTCTCAATCAGCAAATAGCTTGAAATACTTTTTGAAAACAGACAAATTCAGGACTGAGTGAGTGCAGGTGCTATTGGTGACCTTCAAAGTCTATTAATCAGTACAAGAAGTGTTGGCTTTAATAGGATTGATCCCAAAATTCTTTGTCAAGTCAGGTACTATGCAAATATTACATCAAACTGCTAGGATGAACTTTTCACTTTACATTATATTTACAGTTGAATTTTCAAGGTACTTCTATAGTCTATGCAAGAAGGACTACATGCTTTTTATTAGTATCATGCATCTTGGAAATGTTTATTTTGTTAGTGAAAAAAAGGGCTTAGACGAAACCAAAGATTTTCTCATCCACTCTCATGCACATTAAATTAAGCGAGTTTTATTTAGATTGGGAGATGATGAGATATTCTTGAGATTGGTTTTTATTTTTATAATTAAAGTTGTCTTATCAAAGTTAGTGCTAAATTTGATGTCTACATCTCTTTGATTTTTTTCCTTTTTAAACTTAGGTTCATGGGTTCAATTTCTTTAGCTAAAGAAGTATTAAGACGAAGGATGTGAAACGGACAACAATCTTGCTTCCAAGGAAGGATGATCACACCATTCTTTTTAGCTGGATTTTTTTGTTTTCAATTGCTAGAAATATTTCTCTCCATCATAGTGGATGTTACAATTTTAGTTGTTTAGAATAGGCTTAAAAGAAAATCTATTTGTAAGACAACACTTATTTTTATGGATAGCATACTTAGTGTTATATACATTTTAAATTTGAAATTCATACAAAGTGTTATTTTTTAAAATTTATAAATTTAATTGCATTAGCTACATACTTAATTAAATTTATTTAAGTAAGACTTTTGAAACAAAATGTTTCTCCAAATATTTACCTAAAATTATTTGAATATATTTGCTTTCTCGGATTCTAATTATTTTTATGTACAAAAATTTATTTGTAGACTCTTACAAAATTTTCATTTTATTTTTATTTTGTTGAAAATAAATATACTTTTTTTTTCCAAGAACCCAAAAATACATGTACATATGTAATTTCCGTGCATTTGCACGGGTTTAAAAGCTAGTTTAGATTAATAGACAAAACTTAGAGAAAATCTAATTAAATTTTATAATTGAAGTCTAATTTTGTGCCATGTGTCATAAATTATTTACTTTTAGAGAGTTTAATTATTTCTTAATTTTGGAGTAAAATGAGAGACCACATCATAAATATTCATCTAAGTGAATTATTGAGTATAAAACCCAAAGAGTTTAGAATTAATGAACTGTAAAAAAAGAAGAAAAAAAAAATACTTCACAATTCAAAAATTAAGAAAAAAAAAAATATAAACAATTTACACTTTGTACCTAATAATATTCTTACAATAATTTTTAAAGAACTAACAAAATATAAGAATAACTATCAATAGTATTTAAATCATATATGTAGGAATTATACTATGTGTCTTAATGTTTATCTTTTAAATTTATCCATAGATATGCATAGGGTTGTTGAGGGTCATTTTTGTAAAGCCAGCCCAACCCGGCGACGCAGGCAATAAGAGTGGCAGGCATGGAATAAGACTGTTAGGCCCAAGCGGCAGAAAAGGTAGGACACAGGCCCATAACATGAATAAATGGGTCTTGGGGAAGTAAATGGGCCCAAAGGGCCCGGAAAGAGAGAAATGACACCCATGGGCAATGTATGTTATGAAAAAGCAAGAATGGGCCGCGACAGGCCCAAGGCAATGTAAACAAAGAAAGTAGGGGTTGATGGTAAGCCCATGAACCCCAAGGATGAGTATGAAGAGATTGGGCCGGGGAAGCCCAATAAAGTTAGTAAAAGCCCATGGGAAAGCAAAGTCAGTAAATGGGCCGAGGAAGCCCAAGGAAAGTAAAAGGGCCGCAGGCCCATAGGGAAAGGGACAATGGAGCCCATGAGTAAGAACACCAGTAGGCTCTCTTAAGCCACTGCAGGAAAGAAAGGAACGGTAGGCCTGAAAAGAGGCCTAGCAGGAACAAAAAATCACCAAGGTAAGAAAGGCTGAGTAACACGGTGGGGAGCTAAGGCAATTAAAGAATTGGGCTGAAGAGAACACAAAGCCCAGTACTCGGTAAAGTCCAGACCCTATGGGGTGGAGTAAAAGCTTGGGAAAAGCCAAGGACGAGTGACTGGCAATGCAAGCAAAAATGTCCAGAACACGGCAGATACATGGACAGCAGGCAGACTTCGGACGTGAACCACGCGCAAGGTCCAGGCACCACTAGCCTGTACCCAGCCAATACAGGACATGGTGGGGTCATGGGTCAGAGGTAAGAGGGCATAGTTTGGGGGTGGGGAGAGGGGAAGGCCTGTTTTGAGGTCCCTGCTCAGACTCTTTTGGGGAATACGTCCTGCTGGGATGGCATATCACCCAAAAGAGGCAAGGCTGAGTGGGGACCAATAGGTGCATGCCATGAGGGATAAGAGAGAGAAACATCACCATGGCAGGACAAGGTGCCGCGACGGACTAACAGACAAGACGTTGTCTGTGTCTGTGACAGAAGGACTCGCAGACAGCAGTAAGGGTCTGCGAGTGCGCCCAGACCAGACGAAAAACGGTTAGAGGGTAGAATAGTAAAAAAATCAATCTCGGCAAGCACTATAAAAGGGCGCCTCTGCCATGTGCAAAAACAACAAGCACGAGAGCAATACAACGCAACTTAAAAAAAAAAAAAAAATACTCTGTAACTTGCTTAGAAAAACAAAGGAGGATAACACTAAAAAAACGACCAAAGTGGAAATTACTAAGAAAGGACTAGAAAAGAAAGAGAGAAAGAGAGGAAAAAAAGGAGCAGGTGAGAGTGGCATGCACCGATAGGCCCCTTCCCTTCTCTCCATCTCGAATCCCTGCTCTCTTCTACAGTTATTTTGAGAAGTGTCCATTCAGGTCCGCCTCCCTCAAACCTATTAACTTCCGTAGCAGGAATCCCGTTTTCTTTCCTCGGAGGTTAATGGCGTTGAGAAGGGGCGTTCTTTCTCTTTGGCCTTACTCCTGCGGACCGAACTGAATTTATTTACATAAACTATGGATTAAATCTTTATTACCATTTGCTCTTACTATTTATTTGTCAAAGATTGCTAAATGTTATTGTAGTTTGGTCATTTCTTATTAAAAGAACTATCTGGTCATTCCAGAACATATAATTTTGTTTTATCAGTTGTATCCGCCTGCCGCAAGCTCTCCTCTGGAAGAGCTCAGTCTGCGGTAAGTACCTTCCTGGCAGACGAGGCATAGTTCGCACACAAACCGGCCAAGTTGAGTTCCAGTTGGCCCGGTCTCGACTCCTGCAACCCAGAACACTTGGGCCTACATTCACAAAGGGCCAGCCCGGCCCAACATAGCAAAAAATACCCCCACATTAAAATGGCGACTCCACTGGGGAGTTGAGAGATAGTTCAGGGATAAGAACCCTCGCAAACAAATGCCTCCAAAGTCCAGAACTATGCGCAACATGAGTGTTGTACCCTCACAAGCAGAGTCCAGGCCAACAATGCCTTGCCAACCACAACCTAATCAGGCAGAAGGTGCTAACGAGATGGAGGCTGGACCCCAACCTCCTCCGAGGATCCCCGCATACAATCCCAACACCTTCATTGAAGTATTGCAGGCCTTACAGCACTCACAACAGCAAATGATGGAAGAAATTTGTCAACTAAAGATGGATAAGACAAAAGAAAAAAGAAGCCAGCATGATCCAAAACATGGGGCAGAAGAGACACTAGTAGGTGGTGTCCCACAGAATTCGGATCAACGTTTTATTACTATGGCAGAAGTAGCAACTCTTCTAGAGCAAGAGAGAGCCAGAGGGCCAAAGGAGAGATTTTACGCACGTAGACCCCCATACCTGCTAAGGGTGCTTAGTAAACCATATCCCGAGAGGTATGAACCGCGAGTATTCGCACAATATGACGGCATAAAGGGAAGTGCTGTTGAGCATGTAAGTAAGTTCATTGATACGCTTGGCCCTTATGCTGCAGACGAAGACTTATGTCTTCAAGAGTTTTCTAAGTCATTGTGTAACCGGGCTTATACCTGGTACATTGGCTTGAAGCCAGGATCGATCCCAACATGGGATGATATGGTGGATGTATTTTGTACCAAGTACTTTCACGAAGAAGAAACGGTGACGCTTGCAACATTGCAAGCGACTAAACAAAGAAATTGTGAAAACTTGATGGAGTACATCAAGAGATTTAGGGACATAGCACTCAACTACTATGACCACTATGAGGAAAGGACGCTGGTAGAGATGTGCATGATGAATATGATCAGGGAATACAGGGCAGTCCTTGAAAACCTTGAAATCTCCCAGTTCGCGCAGCTGTTACAAAAGGCAAGAAAAACTGCCCAGTCCGTAAAGCCAACCACGAATAAAAGAAGTGCCCCGCAAGCCATAGCGATATCCACCAGTGAGCGGAGAAGGAAAATTGACGGGAAAGAATACGATACTCCCCCGCCAATACCATGCATCGCGAAGGAGCTAGACGTACTACTAGACAAATGGATAGCGGATGGCGTTTTCAAACCTAACCAGGTTGTTAGGGAGCCCACCGAGGAAGAAAGGAGGGACCCACATTTTTGTCGTTTACACAACTATATCCAACATGCCACCGCAGAGTGTTGGGCACTTCGCAGACTAGTGCACCGCAGGATAAAAGAAGGAACTTTAGAATTGTCCCAACAGGAAGTCCAAAGAAACTCACTCCCGAACCATAAAAGGAAGGGTGTAGCAGCAGTGGTAATTTGTGCTGACCTAGGAGAGGACGAAGAAGAAAACATGGCTTTGCCTGTGGCGGCCATTACCACTCTACAACAGAGTTCCAAGTTCAGAAATTTGTTTGATCAGCTGGGACTCTCAACAAAGGAAAGAAAGGTAGCCACAGAGGCCCTGGTGAGCATCACCTCTGGTGCAGGAGTAGAATGCCTGTCGGCAGAAATATCAAATGAAAGGGCTCTCTTGCAAGAGTCAACCGAAATCACCTTCAGTGATGAAGATATGGAAGTGGGGTATCCAGACCACATGAGACCTTTGTACTTGGCGGTATCCATAAATCAAATCCCCATAAAGAGAGCTTTAGTAGATACAGGTGCTTCAGTGAACCTCATTCCATTGAGCACTCTGCAGGTAGCAGGAATTTCAGAAAGAAAGATCCAACGGTGTTCGATGGAAGTGACAGGATTCGGTGGGAGAGGAGAGTACACCGCAGGCCATATCCAGTTGTGGTTAAAAGTGGGACCCATAGCTTCTCTAGCTCGGTTCCACGTGGTAAAAATGGAAGTATCATACCACGTGCTCTTGGGACAACCATGGTTACATAAACACAAATTAGTTCCATCCACCTACCACCAATGTGTGAAAGGACGGATGAACGGTAGGATGGTGCGCATAGCAGCGCATCACTCACCATTTGAGCAGGCAGAAGCTCACCTAGTAGAAACCATGTTTTACGATCAATAGGTGCCATCCGGGGAAAATTCAGTGTCAAGGCCATAAGGTACCTTCGTGCCTAAATGGAGAGACATCTAAGACGATCCCGAGCCTGACCTGAGGGAGTTGCTGGCCAGAAAAAGGAAGAGGAAGGAAGTGCCAACCGCGAACTCAGAGGATACACCTCACTGTGTCAGGATTCGAGGTCCGGACGGTAGGATTGTGTATAAGTTATGAAGGGGCGCGGGGCCCACGAGTGAAATGCAAAAGGGCCCCACCCATGAACGGCAGCACGAGGACTCGAGGTGTTGCATGGTTCAAGAGAAGCTAGAGGAAGAAAGTAGTGAAAAAGAGAATGAGAAAGTTGCGACAGAAAAAGAAGCACAGGTTGCGACAGAAGAAGAAATGGAGGAAGTTGACTTGGGATCTGTTTCACAGGGACCAAGACCTATCTTAATTAGCGCAAATTTGACAAAGAGGGAAAAAACAGAGCTGATGTTGCTCTTAAAAGAATTCAAGGACGTCTTCGCATGGGAATACAATGAAATGTCGGGGTTAGACCCTGAGCTAGTTGCACACACGTTGAATGTAGATCTAGAGGCCAGGCCAATAGCCCAGCCTGCCAGGACATTCCACATGGAAATAGAAGGGCAAATAATCGAAGAAGTGCAGAAATTGCTTGCCGCAGGATTCATCAAACTTATCCAACACCCCCGATGGCTGTCCAACATCGTGCCCGTGAAGAAGAAGAACGGCCAGATAAGGTGTTGTGTAGATTTTAGAAATCTCAACAAGGCCTGTCCAAAGGATGAGTTTCCTCTGCCAAATATGGACTTACTAATAGATTCTGCGGCAGGCAGTGCCATGTTTTCGTTTATGGATGGTTTCAGCGGGTATAACCAAATTAGGATGGCTCTAAAAGATGTAGAGAAAACCACTTTCAGAACACCCATGGGCAACTTTAATTACACTGTAATACCCTTTGGGTTGAAAAATGCGGGTGCCACTTATCAGAGAGCAATGACGGCCATATTTCATGACATGATGCATCGTAAGCTAGAGGATTACGTAGACGACATAGTAGTAAAGTCAAGGAAAAGAGAAGAACACTTCCAAGTATTGAGAAGAGTATTCGAGAGGTGCAGAGCCTTCAAACTAAGAATGAACCCTCTCAAATGCGCATTTGGAGTGTCCTCTGGGAAGTTCCTAGGCTTCTTAGTTTATAGCAGGGGAATAGATGTAAACCCAGCCAAAGCCACGGCCATTGCGACCATGAAACCTCCAAGAATGGTAAAAGAGTTAAAGAGCTTCTTGGGGAAAGTCTCGTACATCCGAAGATTCATCCTCGGGTTGGCATCAATCACCTTGGCTTTCACCAAGCTGCTCAGAAAAGGGTAGGATTTCGAGTGGGGGGAATTGCAGCAGGCAGCCTTCAAAAGACTACAGCGGATCATGATGAACCTCCCCACGGTGCAGGCCCCAATTCACAAGAAGCCATTGTTGCTCTACTTAGCCAACAATTCATATGCCATTGGTGCGTTGATCGCCCAAGAGGACGGAGATGGCGCTGAGCAGCCAGTATACTATATCAGCCGCACCTTGAAAGACGCAGAAACTCGTTACCCGAGGGCAGAGGGGGCATGCTTAGCCATAGTATATGCTTCATAGAGGTTGCGCCATTATTTCTTGGCCTACGAAGTATGGCTGATGACCGAGTCCCATGCCATCAAAGCTTTGCTGCAGCAGCCGATCCTCTCTGGTAGGATATCCCAATGGTTACTACAATTGTCGTAATATGATTTAAGAATGGGGACACCAGGGCAGTAAAAAGCCAAGCCATAGCGGACTTATTGGCGCAATTTCCAAGCAAGGAAGACTTCGCACTGGATGATGAGGTTCCGAGGGAGGTAGCCATGGCAGAGGAAGTCGGAGAGCAATGGGTGATGAAATTCGATGGGTCTTCTACCGCCCAATCTCGAGGGGTGGGGGTAGTTTTGTACCACGAAGAAGAAAAGGCAGTGGCACTGTCGTTCAAACTAGAATTCCCCTGTTCAAACAACACCGCAGAATACGAGGCCTACCTAACCGAGCTGGCCAAGGCTCTCGAAATGGAAGTCAAACACTTGAGGGTATTAGGCGATTCAAATTTGGTGGTATGCCAGGCCAACGGAAGCTTCTCCTTGAAAGAGCCTAGCCTAGCCCCGTACAGAGCAATGGCCCAAAAAATGGAGGAAAAATTCTCAACTTTTGAAATAGAGCATGCTCCTAGGAATGAAAATTGATTTGCGGACGCGTTAGCCGCGCTAGGATCTCAGATAATGTTCGAAGGAGATGGTACCAAGATAGAGGTCAGCAAAAGGAGAGAATCGATAATTGACACGTTGAGGGAAAAATTCCAAGAGGAACGGTGCTACAAAGACTGGCGGATTCCCATAAAGAAAGCCTTAATGAATGAGGATGATGTCGCAGGACTGAAAGTGCTAAAAGACTACGCGCTAGTAAAAGGGGAATTGTACCGCAGGATGCCGGGTGGGGTCTTGGCCAGATGTGTGAGACCAGAGGAGGCCCAGAGAAAGTTGAAAGAAGTACATGACAAGACTTGCGGATCCTGCGGAGAGGTCAGCCTTTACCGCAGACTCCAAAGGGCAGCCTTTTATTGGCCAAACATGGGCAAAGATGCAGATCAAGCCTAAACTCAGTGTGGGGCTTGCCAACTTGCGGCAGACAGAGAAGAAAGTTATGTTGTGTCCACCTACGGAGACTGGAGAAGCCCCTTTATCCAGTACCTAACAGAAGGCATGCTGTCATAGAAGCACAGTGAGAAATATAAACTCAAGAGGTTGGCAACACGCTACTTCATGCACAATATGATCCTCTTTAAGAAAGGGTATAATGGGGACCCTTTAAGGTGCCTGGGTCCTGAAGAAGCAGAAAAAATGGTGAAAGAAGTGCACTCAGGAGAATGCGGGGAACACTAGGGGAAGAAAAGGCTTTACAGGTGCCTGCTACAAATAGGCTACTACTGGCCTGCCATGAAGAAGGATACGGCAGAATTTGTAAAGAAGTGCCACAATTGCCAAGTGCAAGCCAACTTAATTCACACCCATCCGCAGAATTTGCATAGCATGGTAACCCCATGGCCCTTCCACACTTAGGGGCTTGATTTAGTAGGACCGGTTAACCCACCGTCACGAGGATATATATGGATATTGGTGGCTACAGAGTATTTTACTAAATGGGCAGAGGCAGTACCGCTTCGCAAGGCCACCGGAGGAGCGGTGACAAACTTTATTAAAGAAAACATAATCGTGAGGTTCGGGGTACCCCACAGAATCATCAGTGACAATGGCACACCTTTTGTCAACAGTGAAGTAAGGAAGATGTTAGAATTCTACCAAGTTAAGCATCACCGGTCAACACCTTACTATCCTCAAAGGAATGAGCAAGCGGAGGCAACGAACAAAACTCTTATAAAAATTATAAGTAAGATGAGTCAGGAGCATACGAGAGGATGGGCGATGCACCTGCCAGACGCCCTTTGGGCTTACAGAAATTTGCCTAAGTCAGCCACAGGTTTTTCTCCTTTTTCCTTGGTCTATGGGACCGAAGTGGTGAGCCTAGCGAAGATAATGACCCCATCCCTAAGGGTCATGAAGATGCAAGAGAAAGGAAGAGAAGGAGAAGTCTTTGCGGCAGAAAGGTGTGAAGACCTAGAGGGACTTGACGAAAAAAGAGAACATGCCCAGGAACGCAGCCGTAGATATAGGCAAAAGATGACTGAAGCTTACGGCAGGATGACTAGAGAAAGAGTGTTCGCGGAAGGACAACTTGTTCTAAAAGTTGCAGACTATGTTAAAAGAGGCTTGGCAGGACCGTCCAAATTTGTGCCAAAGTGGGAAGGACCCCTTGTGATAAGGGAAGCACACCCAAGCGGGTACTACCGTTTGACTCAGATGGATGGCAAAGACTTAATGAATCCCATCAACGGGAAATGGTTGAAGCAATATCATGCCTGAGGAGAAAACTTATATGATTGTCTCTTTTCCTTCCTTTGTTTTGTTTAAAAGAAAGACAAAACCTTTATGTTTCTTTTTTCCTTACCATTTTCCAAGTGACTGTGTCACAACATGAAATTGTAACATGCTTTAGGCAAGATGTAGTGAAAAACACCAAGTATTACTATCATATGTCATAGCAAAACGTAAAGTATAGCATCACAAAGTTAAGTTACAAACCCAAGTCATGGCAAACCAGCCAAATAAGTACTACAACAACACATAACGTACTAAATAGAGTCATAAGGAAAAGGGAACGACAAAACAAGGGAGAAACTGCATCAACGGAAACCGGAAATAAGAGACTGATCTCCAAAACAATCGGACCCACCAATACTGGAAAGAAGACGCTCGCGATGGCCCTCCAAGTCTGCCACCTCTTTTCTCAGGATCTCAAGACGCGAGTCAATAGCATCAATAGTAGGTCGGACTTTCCTCATGAAAACAGCACGGGCAATCTCCCGGAGGTAATCCAAAATAAACTCCACAGCAAAACCTACGCTAATAAGCTCCTGCACCTCAGCCCTCCAGTGTTGACAAAGCTATGCTCTATGTCATTCAACACACTCCCCAACATCTTCAGAAAATGCTCTCTAACAGATCGGCCAAGTCGAAAGCCCTGCATGAAGTCACCGTGGTTGTTATAGATCATCCTCAAATGAGCAACACAGTCTTCAGGGACTCTAAAGCCATGAAAGTCCACGTAAGGAGGTCCGGAGCCCCAGAAAGCTGCAGGATCAAGGTCATTGACTTCAGGCTGGTCAAAACGAGTAAAGAAGGCAACAGCCTAGCTTACAGGATCTGGAAGGGTAGCGGAACTGCTGCTCGCTTCAAACGGAGGTGGAGCTATAGGAAGAGGTCCTGCCAAGGGAAACACAAGGCATGAGATGAGAAACTAAAAGAGAAAACAGGAAGGAAACAAACCCAAGGAGAGGAAACGAGAATAGACAAGGGGAAAGAAAGCTTACCAGAACTGGCAACACTAGGGGCTGCAGGAAGAACTGAAGCAGGCACTAAAGGAATGGTAGAAACCGATGCTGTAAATATAGCAGAAGCTGGCGCAGAAAATACAACAGGAATGGGTACTGTGGGCACAATAGGAGTGGCTACAGCAAGCACACTTACACTTGGTGCAATGCCTAGCCCTTCAAAAGTCTCTGCAAACAGAGAAATAGACAAGCAAATAAAAAGGAAAAGGAATAAAACTTAACGGAGAAAGAAGAAAAAAGTTAAGGAAGAAGGTACATACCCATTGCCTCGGGTGGGGCGCTATCCTCTTCCTCAGATTTAGAAATCCTCCTCCCCAAGACAGGCTCATCCTCAAGATCCTCGAAGATCTCCTCAGACCCCTCGGAGGACAATTCAGCACGAGACCCACGTGTGGCAGAAACGGGAATAAAAGAGGGAGTAACTACCAAGGAAGAAATGCCCTGCACTGCCTGAGAGAGAGCAGCAAAAGGGTCACCAGTAGAAATGATGAGAGGTGTGGCAGGAGTAACCTCGGCCTCAGCAACAGTAGGAGGGGTGGTTCCCCTTTGAATAGAAGATGTCATGGCAAGAGTAGGGGTGACCTCACTAACCTCCCTAATATGAGTACCCTAATTCGTGGGTACCGGTCCAATAGGAGAGGTAGTGGCTGCAAAAGGAGCAGGTGCTGTAAATTCGACCCCACCAAAAGTGCCCTCTGTAGGAATGCCCATAGGCGCAGAAAGCTCCTCGACCGTAGGGTGATATACGGAAAGAGGCTCAGGCTCATCCTAAAGGACAAAACGAAGTGATAGGTCACAATCTGAATGACCCCTTGTGATTAACCCTAATTAATTAATTTAGCCAAGTAATTAATTAATCAATTAATCATGCAATTTTATGAAAGCACAAACAAATCACCAATCAACTAAATATGCAGCGGAAAATAAATAACACAATGATTTATTTACGAATGGGGAAAACCCTAATGGCAAAAACCCCACCGGGTGATTTTCAGGTCACCACTCCCGAAACTCCACTATTATCAAATTAAGCGGTTACAAGTAAAGGAATCCCAAGTACCTTACCAACCTACAGTTGAACCCTTACCCCAATACCCAATTGGACTTGATCTGTAGTGACAGTCTTCACCTTTGATGCACGGCTCCCAAGTATGTGACTAACCAATGCGCGGATCCAAGTACGTGACTTCAGAACGCCAACTGAGGAAGAATGGTTGGCTGCAAAGTTCTTCAGATCATCCTTTCTGATGAATAACAGGAAGATGCTTGGTTACAAAACCCTATGGTGCAAATACACAGCAACTTCTTGATGGAATATGAACTAGGTCAAGAACTTCGTCTGTTGATCACAATTTGCTTAAATAGAGATTGCTCAATGATAATGCAACTTGTGTCACCCAAAACGGCTCTTAAAATAATCATTTTATATGTTTAGCGTTAGAAGAAAAGAAGGCCCAAAAACATATTCACGGATCCCAAGAAAATCAGATTGGAAATCTGACTTTTTAAATCTCGACAGATAGCAGGTGTCGAGGTAGCTGTCGAGAAGGTGTCAAGTTTTAAAAACTGTGCACTTCAGCTTGCTTTCTCTTGGACAGACTTGATGACTTCAACACTTGACCTTGAAACATTGTTTCTTGAAGTATTAAAAACACCTAGAACTACCCAATTACAAGCAGAGTGCGTTTTGTCAAAGGATTAGCCAATTTACATAACTAAGTGACATATGTTCTTAAACAAGTTAAAACATATATGTCCTAACACGAAGAAAGGGTGTAAAGACCGAATCATTTTTCTGGGCGAATGAAGTAACCAAAAAACAAAAAAATGTAGCAGACTGGACACATGCAGGAGCAAGAAGAAATGTACCTCTGATTCGGGTTCCTCAAGCATAAGGGGACGGACGGCTGACGTATCCTCCTTTTGCTTAGACTGCAAAAGCAAAAAGGATAAGAAAAGGAGTCAAGGAAAAAGTCAGCCAGATTCAGAGTAGGTCAGAAAGAGGAAGAAGTATATACCTATGCATGTACTTGGAAGACAAAGCAAGAAAAGGTGTTTAGAAACTTACTCTTCGCTGAGCAGCAGATACAGGATGGGGAGTTGTCTTCCTTTTGCTGCCTCGTGTTTTGCTGGCAAGAGTAGCACTTGTAGGAGGCTGAAGAGCGGTGGACTTGGACTTGCTGACAGATTTAAGCTTCGCAGGAGCTTTCTTGGCCGGCGCAGGAATGTTGACTACTTTAACCTTCTTTTCCCAACCTGAGGGGTAATCACCTGTGTGCCAATACCATTCACTCTTCTCCTTGTCCCACTCAAAGATGGCAGATCGATTTTGTTTCCTGGCATAAGCCAACACGGACTTAGAAGGAAGGGGTAACCGAGGATTGGGGGAGATAACCATACTGAGTCCCTCAGGAGGTATAAGAGAGAAACCGCGACTACCAGCCAACTCTGCATCAAACGAGTTCATGACAAGCTGCCAATAGAGGTGCATAGCAGCAGTGCAAAGGTCTTCCCTCGAAGAACCAGCAACTGTGACTGCACTAGAACACTCTCTCCAAAAGTCAAAAGCAGTGTGCCGCAGAAAGGGCCTAGTCGAAGTAGGAGACTCTGTGAGGAAGGAAAGGTCATCAGGGATATCCTGGTCCAGGCCAAACTGTCTCCTCACTCGGTTGGTAGGGTAATGAACAAATCTGACACCCTCGTCTGCCAGATAGGGCAGCCATCCAGGATTAGTGGCAGCCAAATATGTGATGCCCGTCTCATCAAAGCCAGCTAACGGGGTAGTAGTACCAACGGTATCAACGAACAGACCCATTACCGAATCAGCACAAGTATAACCAGGACGCAACTGTCTATAAGCTCTCCAGGAAAAACCAACACCCTCATCAAAGGACTCAACGACAGAATAATCAATGGGCTTCAAACCAGACCAACAAAAAGCCAAAGGAAAATCGAGCTCAAACCTACCACAAAAATCAGTAATGGCTGCGGACAAGATTGGTACTTCTTTTTAGCAAATCTGACAGGCCTACACTTCGTCAAATATTGAGCACAACGCTCAAACAACAACTGCTGCAGAATAGTGCTGTGAACAGAGGAAGCAACTATGTGGCAGGAACCGGCCTGACTCTCATCACTCCGCAGGATATCCAGTTGCACATATAAATGTCCCAAAAACATGGGGGCTAGCGGCAGACTCACTCCAGCAGAAATTTTAATGGCCAAACGAAAATACAACGGCTTTATGGCATAATGGGGATGGGACCCAAAGACAAACTTGGAAAGCCAAAAGGCAATAAAGGCAGCACGACGAGCAACAGTAGAAAACTTGGAAGAGGAACTAACCCAATAAGATAGTTTAGCGTTTCCGGCCATCCTCTTCTTCAACTCCGCTTCAATATCTTCTTCTTCTAGGGAAAGCTCAATAGCGGCAGGATCAGCATCCCCGAGAATAGGCAAAAGAAACTGATTGGCCACGTCCTCGAGAGTGACCGTAACTTCGCCGCAAGAAAAGAAGAATGTGTAAGTGGTGGAACACCATCGGCGAACTAAATGGTGAAGATTGTAGAGGTCTCGGAAGTTGGAAAGGCTTCGGGAAAGAACGACGGCCTTTAGAACACCAGCCCGTTGAAGCAAACCCATGAAATTCATATCTGATAACTCACTATCAACCCACTCTTTCCAACCCAAGGCGATGCCAGACCTAAACTCAAAATGAATAGGCACAGGAAGGGCGACGCCTTGACGGATGACCAAATCGGAGATGGAGGAAGACACCGGAGCCCAAGAAACATTGGGTTTTCGCCAGCAAAGAACGAGCCACACACAGCCCAGCGACGGCGGTACATAATCCCTAGGAGCCTTAGGAAAGTGAGGACTAGGATGGTACCAAGGATCAATCAGAGGGGCGCATTCGCTGTTTGGGTCGCGCCGCTCTTCCTCCTCCTCTGAACAGTCCGAATCGGAGCGCACGTCCTCCTTTTCTACTTCTTGTTCCACCGGAAGATCCACGACGACGCTTTTCCCTTTACGGCGAGAAGAAGCTGGAGTTTTCACCGGTGCCATGGTGTAAGGATTTGAACGGAGCAAGGGAGAGATGGGTGTTCGAGAAGAAGATGATGATGAGGAAAGGAAAAAATTTTGAAACAAAAGGAGTTTGTGTCTGCGTTGGGAAGGGATTCTTCTCTGAAATACCTGAGTTATTAAGGCCGGTGCGAAGAGAGGTGACGGGTTGGCCATTGAGAAAAGAACGAAATTAATGAGGCAGCAGTTATGTTTTAAAGCAACTACCATTTTGGGAAATCCGAAGAGTTGTCATTGTTCGCGGCAAGAAAAAAAATATATCTATGCAAGAAGGAGTTCGTGGTTTCAAAAAGCCCGCGAAGGAAAAGAAAAAGTGAGAAAAGACAAAAAAGTCCTTCATTCACATATGAACCGCAAGAACGCTCCATATGTTCAGGGGGCTAAATGTTGAGGGTCATTTTTGTAAAGCCAGCCCAACCCGGCAAAGCAGGCAATAAGAGTGGTAGGCATGGAATAAGACTATTAGGCTCAAGCGGCAGAAAAGGTAGGACACAAGCCCATAACATGAATAAATGGGTCTTGGGGAAGTAAATGGGCCCAAAGGGCCCGGAAAGAGAGAAATGACACCCATGGGCAATGTACGTTATGAAAAAGCAAGAATGGGCCGCGGCAAGCCCAAGGTAATGTAAACAAAGAAAGTAGGGATTGATGGCAAGCCCATGAACCCCAAGGATGAGTATGAGGAGATTGGGCTGGGGAAGCCCAATCAAGTTAGTAAAAGCCCATGGGAAAGCAAAGTCAGTAAATGGGCCGAGAAAGCCCCAGGAAAGTAAAAGAGCCGCAGGCCCAAAGGAAAAGGAACAATGGAGCCCATGAGTAAGAACACCAGTAGGCTCTCTTAAGCCACTGGGGGAAAGAAAGGAACGGCAGACCTAAAAAGAGGCCCAGCAGGAACAAAAAATCGCCAAGGCAGGAAAGGCCGAGTAACATGGTGGGAAACTAAGGCAATTCAAGAATTAGGCTGAAGAGAACACAAAACCCAGTACTCGGTAAAGTCTAGACCCTATGGGGTGGAGTAAAAGCTTGGGAAAAGCCAAGGACGAGCGACTGGCAATGCAAGCAAAAATGTCCAGAACACGGCAGATACATGGACAGCAGGCAGACTTCGGACGTGAACCACGCGCAAGGCCCAGGCACCACTAGCCTGTACCCAGCCAATACAGGACATGGTGGGGTCATGGGTCAGAGGTAAGAGGGCATGGTTTGGAGGTGGGGAGGGGAAGGCCTGTTTTGAGGTCCCTGCTCAGACTTTTTTGGGGAATACGTCCTGCTGGGATGGCATATCACCCAAAAGAGGCAAGGCTGAGTGGGGACCAATAGGTGCATGCCATGAGGGATAGGAGAGAGAAACATCATCGCGGCAGGACAAGGTGCCGCGGCGGACTAACAGACAAGACGTTGTCTGTGTCTGTGACAGAGGGACTCGCAGACAGCAGTAAGGGTCTGCGAGTGCGCCCAGACCAGACGAAAAACGGTCAGAGGGTAGAATAGTAAAAAAATCAATCTCGGCAGGCACTATAAAAGGGCACCTCTGCCATGTGCAAAAACAAGTTCGTGCTCTCGTTATGTTGCGTTGAATTTTTTTTTTTTTTTTTTTTTTGAATACTCTATAACTTGCTTAGAAAAACAGAGGAGGATAACACTAAAAAAATGACCAAAGTGGAAATTACTAAGAAAGGACTAGAAAAGAAAGAGAGAAAGAGAGGAAAAAAAGGAGCAAGTGAGAGTGGCATGCACCGATAGGCCCCTTCCCTTCTCTCCCTCTCGAATCCCTGCTCTCTTCTACAGTTATTTTGAGAAGTGTCCATTCAGGTCCGCCTCCCTCAAACCTATTAACTTCCGCGGCAGGAATCCCGTTTTCTTTCCTCGGAGGTTAATTGCGTTGAGAAGGGGCGTTCTTTCTCTTTGGCCTTACTCCTGCGAACCGAACTGAATTTATTTACATAAACTGTGGATTAAATATTTATTACCATTTGCTCTTACTATTTATTTGTCAAAGATTGCTAAATGTATTGTAGTTTGGTCATTTCTTATTAAAATAACTATCTGCTCATTCCAGAACATATAATTTTGTTTTATCAGTTGTATCTGCCTGCCGCAAGCTCTCCTCTGGAAGAGCTCAGTCTGCGGTAAGTACCTTCCTGGCAGACGAGGCATAGTTCGCGCACAAACTGGCCAAGTTGAGTTCCAGTTGGCCCGGTCTCAACTCTTGCAACCCAGAACACTTGGGCCTACATTCACAAAGGACCAGCCCGGCCCAACATAGCAAAAAAGGCCCCCACAAGGGTTATAAGTTAATTAATAATAATATATATAAAATGTAATCAAATTAGCAAGTAACGGGAACAAAAATCTTAGAAACATCTCGGTTTCCAACATTTCAACATATTTGGAATTTTTATATCCCTCGATTGTAAATGACATAATGTCCATTATCTCGATTTCTTTTATGCACATGAACAATACCCTAAAAAAAATCTCACATATCTATGTTAGTCAGTATTAAATATTAATGATATAATTATCATATTCTCACTCTATATGATTCATAACATGATTAATCCTCTACCGCACGTGTTCTTGGACATCTGTAATCATTTCATCTGTCATTGATATTTATAATATTTTATGTTTCATGTATATAATTGACCCGTTTATGCTAATTCAGAAATGAATTAGGATGATCATCTCCCAATTAGTAGGGCAAGTAGATGCCAATAATTGAAGTTAAGTTATTTAAATCTAAAAGCAATTCAAGAAACTTTTCAGCGGGAAGTATTTGAGAAAAAAAAAATCAACTCATGTAAGCCCTAAAAGTCAAAATGATATCACAATATATGGCTTTTTATATTCATGTCCAAAAGCTTCACTTCATATGGATCCTCCCCACCTTCATCCACAATGAAGGACGATCAACTATAACCTTCCAATTGGCAGAGTCAATAAATGTCAATAATTTGAGTAAGTTCTTTAAGTGTGCGTTTGGGTTATGATTAAAAATTACAATTATTTTACTATTTAGCTTATTTTTGCTATTATTTATGGATTCTACTGTACTTTTTAACACTATTTATGAGTCTCGCTGTACTATTTCAACTAATTTTTACTTTTATTTAAAATACTTTCAGCAATAATTTTTCAATTTCAACAAAATAAGCAGTATCTAAATACACTATAAATCTAGAGATAGTTTAGGATACTTTTCAGCTAGAAGGATTTAAGGAAAAATCAATTCTTATAAGTCCCAAAACATATATAATACCCAACCTAGTGCTATATCGTTTTTCATATTTGTGTCCAAAAGCTTCACTTCATATTCATATGGATCCTTGCTTCAAAAAAAAAAAAAAAAAAAAATCATATGGATCCTCTCCACTTTACAAATCTCACGCGTCTTTAAAGCATAGCTGACGCTACTGACCTGATGTTCCAGAACTCCATCCTATACTTTGTAAATCAATAAAAATTTTGGCAAAGTCACATCCAATTCTATACTTTGTAAATTAATAACTATTTCTTCAAAGCCGTAATCAAATCGGCAAATAACTAGAGAACAAAATTTTTATAAACATCTCGGTTACCAACATTTCAACATATTTGAAAATTTTCTATTTCTTCGATTGTAAATGACATATTGTCCATTATCTCGATTCTTTCATGCACATTTATGAACAATGCTCTAAAAAACCTCACATATTTGGGTTAGTTAGTACTAAGAAATACTTATCCTATTCTTGCTCTACATGATTCGTAACATGATTAATCCTTTGCCACACTTGTACGTTATTTGGATATTTATAATCACTTAATCTTTCCTGTATATAATTGAACTGTTTCAACTAATTTCACAATAAATGATGATCAACTATGACCTTCCAATTAGCAGAGTCAGTATATGCCAATAATTGAAGTAAGTCCTTTAAATCTAGAGGCAATTCATGATACTTTTTAGCATGAAGGATTTGAGGGAAAAAATCAACTCTTGTAAGCCCCAAAAGTCAAATTGATATCCAATACCCAATTCTAGTGCTATATTGCTTTCCATATTCGTGTCAAAAAACTTGATTTCATATTCACATGGATCCACTCAACCTTTACAAATCTCATGTCTTTTCAGAGTATAGTTGACCAGGGGTCCGTTTGGATAGCACTTATTGTTGCTGAAAGTTGCTGAAAACTGATTGTTGCTGAAAACACTGTAGCAAAATAATTTTTAAATGTGTAAATAGTGTTGTGGAACCCACTTTTAATATTAAATATTGCGTGAACAGTGCGTGAACAGTGCATGAATAGTGAATTTTGTCCCCCCAAAGTCAAAAATGCCGGCCAAAAAAAAAAAAAAAAAGAAAAAAAAGAGAGAAAACGTGAAGATCAAAACGCGCCGCAACAAAACCCAGAATTGTGTTGTTCACAATATACAGATTAAGAGAACTAAATGCAGCAGCACCCATAAAAGGTCACTTTCGCTTATTGTTCCATTGATGAAATGAATGGAGGTCACCAACAAGAAATGAAGGACATCGAACTGCACTCTGTGCTAGCAATCCAAGCATCTTAAGACCTATACCAAGTCAATAGCCTCGTAACTCAACTACTTAGCAACTCTTAATATTTCCAACGGAGACATATATAGGGTTCAAATTCCTCATCCCAACTATTGAATTATCCAAAAGAAAAAAACCTGCATATCTGTTATATAGTTTAGTAGCTTATGCTCTTAGTAGAAAAAATAAGTCTAAAGACAACAAATATATGACTCATCATCAGTAAAATCACACCCATCTTTCTTTCTTTTTTATGAAAAAAAAAAACAACGAACTTGTACATAAGCAAAAAAAAAGGCACCCATTACTCTACCTTGAGTGTCTTGATTCCTCTTATCTTTCTATAATGAGTTGCTGCCCTTGACAGTAACATTTGACAATACTTTGGCGTAAAAGTTATAGCATATATCAATTAAAAAGTCAAACAAAGTTTAAATATTTTATTACAATTAATGTTCACCAAAAAAAAATTTATTACAATTAATTTGTACATATGCAAACCACTTTTTTCCACGAGAGACATATGAGAGAACAAAGTGAAAATAGATATTCAATTAGCAACGATAAGATATTATGAAAAAGACAAAAAAAAAAAAAAAAAAAAAAAGCTGAGAGTATGTACCGGCTGAAATACGCGTATCGACTGAAGCAGGCTTTTTCTTTTGAGCCAAAAATGGAAGTTGGGATTATGTGCATCAATTGAATGAGTGGAAAAAACATTTTCAATATTTCAACCGGAATAAACTATACGCAACAATTCAAATGGAATTTTTTTTATTTTTATTTTTATATATTATTTTTTTTCTTTGTGTATATCAAGGGGGAATGACATGTCATGGCGGACTTCTCCATATCTTCCAGTGGGCCTCTCCTATTCACCTCAGATAGAGTCCAATAAGCCAGATTCTAGGCTAGAAAATTATATGATAAAATGCAAAATTGATTTTCTAAATTTTTTCAAATTTTATTTCAGTTTATTAACTTTGTTTTTATTCTTTTTAGTTCTCTAACTTTCAAGTTTATTCAATTAAAACTTTTTCATCAACTTTTTTTATATGTTATGGTTAATTTTTCAATTTTATAAATTTTTTCTTCAAATTTTTTAAATTAAAAAAATTCAGATTGAAAAATAATTTTCAGATTTTTTTTTTTTAATTTAACAAAGTTAACTGAATTCCTTAGTTGAATAAATCTGAAACTTAGAGGACTGAAATAAAATCTGAAAAGAGTTATATGATAATTTTGCATTTTAGCCAAAATTATATTTTCACTATTAACACAGACAGAGGAGAACAAGACAAAGTGAAACTGTTAGGCTCAAATTAAAAACAATAACATATTGCCACCTAAGTTTGTCGTGAAATTATTATAATTTTTTGCAATTTTAATACCTAGACTTGACCGGTCAAATCAGTTACCCTCTAAATTTTCAGTTTTTCTTAACATTAATAATCGAGTTCTAAAAATCGAACACGGGTCAACATGTTTTCTAATTCTTTTAAGTTTTAAGATTACTGATTGTTTTTTCAACTCCCCGTGTTTCAAACACCTGAAACACCTCATTAGTAAGTTAAGCACCACACCCATGGGCTAGCTAGCTCACTGGTTGGATTTTCAAGGTTGAAATTATTATATTTTGTTTTATTTGAAGTATTTTAAAGATTTGCTTAGGTTGAATAATTACATGCAATAATAAATTCCACACGTCATCATTTAATTGAGGTCAACTAGCACATGTGTCAGTTTGATGTGTTACTATGGAAACAACAGCAAAAAATTGACAACAACGGCTTAACGCTCTTCAAACGTGTGTTTTACAAACACACTTTAGGAACTTGTTTAGTATGTGTGTTTAAACACATGTATCAAATCGACCCTAACTTTTAATTTTTTTTTAAAATCAAAAGCTATTGCCAAGGATGGAAAATCATAGTAAATCATCCTTGTGGCATTGGAAAAAAATAAATAAATAAAAATATATAAACCAAGAATGGAATAAGTATTTCTTGGTACACTAACACAGGTATTGTTCATATGCAATATGTCATTTACGATCGAAAGACTACAAAATCCCAAATATGTTGAAATGTTGGTAATCGAAATGTTTCTAAAAATTTTGTTTCAATTACTTGCTAATTTGATTACATCTTTGATAAATAAAAAAAAAAAAAAAAAAAAAAAAAAAAAAAAAAAAACAGTTTTTAATTTACAAATATTAGGGTAGGATGGGATTCTTTGCCAAAATTGTTATTAATTTACAAAGTATAGGATGGGGTTCTGGAACATCTGGTGTGGGTTTGGATTGCAAGTTTTGTTGCGGCGCGTTTTGATCTTCACGTTTTCTCTCTTTTTTTTCTTTTTTTTTTTTTTTTTGGCCGGCATTTTTGACTTTGGGGGGACAAAATTCACTATTCATGCACTGTTCACGCACTGTTCACGCAATATTTAATATTAAAAGTGGGTTCCACAACACTATTTACACATTTAAAAATTATTTTGCTACAGTGTTTTCAGCAACAATCAGTTTTCAGCAACTTTCAGCAACAATAAGTGCTATCCAAACGGACCCCTGGTCAACTATACTCTGAAAAGACATGAGATTTGTAAAGGTTG
>NW_027070066.1:432392-433880 GCF_002906115.3 Quercus suber
AAGAGGAAAAGGTCAGATAAAGATGATTCAGATGACGATGATGATGGTGGAGAGGATGACGAGAGACCATCCAAGCGATAGGGTTGGGCCTCTGCTTGGTTTGAGGACTGACCATTGAAAAAATAGGTCAATCTCTATTTCTCTCTCTTTCTAAAAATCCATCTCCTCTTTGTAGAAAAGAAGGATACAATGGTTCATGGTTTCTGTTTTTTTTTTAGATCATGTATTATCATGGTAGCAGTATTAGGGTCACGGTCTCTCTGGTTATGCCTAATTATGTGGGACTTTTAAGAACTATTTCAAAGATCTGGTTTAGGATATCTGTAACTTTATGAATTTAGATAAGATTGTAGACTTTGGAACACTTTTATCTATTAGGTTGATTGCGAGGTTCTTTTAGTGTCCATGTGCTCTAGCTTTTCTGAATTGTTGAATGGTTGGTGGATCTAATATCGAATATGTGATTTATTTATTTATTTTCCTTAAATTTTGATCCGTTCGTTGCTGTTTGGCAATGGTTTGAATTTGATGAGTTCATGAGTTCTATCAAGGAGAATGATTGGAGGACACGATTCCTGCCTGCTCGTTTATACTTGATCTTACAAGTATGGCATAGAACATAGATCTAAGTGATATGCTCAAATGGGTGCAGAGAAATAAGCATGGAAGAAATGCTCCTATTTGTAGTACCCGATCGTATTCTCTGCCCCGTGGGTTTTTTTTTTTTTTAAAAAAATTTAAAATTATAAATTTTAGGAATAGGCGAATAGCTCATTTTTAAGTGTTTATCATTCAATCACTGGCCAGTCTTTGAGTTGATCATATGGCAAATCCAAAACCACTTTCTATAACCAATAATTTTATGCGACGTGTTTTTGGGTGAGGTGGCACTTCCAGAAGGGTAGTAATGGTAATGTGCTTAAATAGACAACCGAAAACAATTTTACCCAAATAGAGAGGGAGAGAGAGCATTTATTTTTTTGGTAACTTTGAAGGGTAAACGCATTGTTAATTGGTACGTGGCAGAGGTTCAACACGAAAGAGAAAAATATGGGAATCTAGGTAAAGGAAGTGGGTCCCTTGGATTGGATGTGCCCTTGGTCATTTGGACATCTCTATAGACTGCCCGATATAGGGCAGTTGTGTGAGAATTGGTTTTACCATCTTGTCCTTATCATACTAGGGCCGCAGGCCCACAACAAGGGGCCGTTAATGCACAAATTTGGAGGGTGATTTTGTCCATCGACAATAATTCCCATCTTTTTTTTTCCTTGGCCTTTATTGCAATCTTTTTCTGCTGCTGTATTGACTTTACTGCATTACGCATTAAATTTTGGCTTGATATGCAAAAATGAATTTACTGACTGGATTTGAATTTCTGATACAGATGGCGCTGCTGTGTGAGTCACCAAAGTGATAGCATCCAGAAGGCATGAAACCATGAAAGACACAAGGATTGATTGATAAAGACTGGCAAACAAATGGTAT
>NW_027070066.1:433956-436490 GCF_002906115.3 Quercus suber
TGAAAGTTGATAAAAACTGATTGTTGCTGAAAACACTGTAGCAAAATAATTTTTAAATGTGTGAATAGTATTGTGGGACCCACTTTTAATATTAAATATTACGTGAACAGTGCGTAAACAGTGCACGCACAGTGATTTTTGTCCCCCCAAAGTCAACAAGTGCGGCAAAAAAAAAAAAACAGAAAACGCAACTCTACTTTCAACAAGAAGAAGCGCTATCCAAACCTAGTCTTATACACATACAAGATTAGAACATGCATATGGCAACCTTTATTGCACAAATTCAATTAACATTAAATGCCAAGTGATGTTGAGATTGTCAGATAGAAATCTTATGCAATAACTAGGACCCTATCTATAAATCAAGTATGTTTATAACCATTAGTGGTAAGGTCTTATGATGCATGAGAAGAAGTTTGGTTTGAAGCCCGCGAGCCATTTGTGAGATTTGTCTAGCAGCACTTGTTTAGCGACGGGGATGGAATTGAGCGTGGGAAGACAATGATTTTAATTTATACATATATTGGGTATTGTAGGTGTCATTCGAAAACATTAGACTGCCATTTTTTAAAATTGATTTTTTTTTTTTTTTGAGAAACAGGCCAAAAAGTCACTTTATTCAATAGTTGAAAAATCCGACAAATAACAATTATAAACATCTGGTGGAACAGACTCCATCCAAATCAGCAATGGAAAAGAAAATTTTACTCTCTTGACAAAAGCATCAGCTAAAACATTACCTTGCCTACAAATGTGAGAAAAATAAAAGCTCTGAAGAGAGCTAGACGACAATAGAATAATACTTTATTTATAACTTATAATACTTTTCTTATTATTTATTTGTAGGAAGATTTAAAAAAGAATTATATGGAAACAAACTTATCATTATGTATATAAATCTAAAGATATATTAAGAAGAATAAATAATTTCAATAACTTTTCTAACAATAAACCAACCATGGAAATCACATTCTTGGAAATGTTATTAGATTTATAATCAAACAAGACATAGGTAGAGTTATATTCCTAAACATTTAAGATTCATAGACATCAAATCCTTAAAAATTTAGATACGGTTATATTCTCCCTAAGAACATCCACATTAGTGGTTTCAAAATGCTAAAATGTTATTTTTAGCACCACAATATGTAAAAAGTGTGCTACATTGGTGGTGGTATATCATGTATGTAAAAATTTTAACTACTTAGCTACAATACATAGCCATCTATATCTGTGCACTATAGCTCAAATGTTAAAGAAAATAATATATTTTATTCTCCCTCCAATTAAAATAATTTTTATTTCTTTTTTTCCCCTTCTCGTGCAAGCAATTGTATGTCTGTTGATTATTATTCCTCCATTTCATAGTTATTTAGGGTATGTTTGGTTGGGATGAAAACATGGATGATGGAAAAGGAGGAGGGGAAAATAGGGTGGAAAATAGAATTTTATCTTGTTTGGTTTAGGAGAGAAAATAAGAGAGACTGAAAATGAGATGGAAAATAATCCCTCCGGTCCCACATTTTTTTGTCCTCCCAATTTAGGAGGAAAATTAAGGAGAAAAAATGAGGTGGGAACTAAATTACACAAATATCCTCACCTTTAGGGTATGTTTGGTTGGGATGAAAAAAGGGAGGATGGAAAAGAAGGAGATGAAAATATGGTGGAAAATAGAATTTTCTCCTGTTTGGTTTAGGAGAGAAAACAAGAGAGATAGAAAATGGGGTGGAAAATAATCCCTACAGGCCCATATTCATGAATTGAGCCAATTTGGTTTGCAACTTTTGACTGATTGGCAGAGAAGATGAGATGTAGCAATTTTGCAACTTCTTGTACATGTGGTGCATGCAATATGGATGATGGGCATATATTATAGTCCACGTTATGTGGATAGAGTACTTATCGAAAGTAGTGGGGAAAGAGAAAATGTTTGGCAAGAACTACTAAGCGAACTTAGATGCAATAAGAAATGTCGAGACATAATTCGAATGACGTCTTATGCCTTTGCTAAGTTGTGTGAAATTCTTCGAGGCGCTGGCCGTCTTAGAGACATTAAGAATGCTTCTGTTGAAGAGCAAGTAGCCAGGTTTCTTTATATTTTAGCACATAATGAGAGAATTTGTACAATTTCTTTTTTTATTCCGTCGTTCTAATGAGACCATAAGCCGTCATTTTCACAATGTGTTGAGAGCAATCATCTACTTAGAAGATCAGTTCCTTCTACAACCTAATGGGGTAGAAGTTCCCTATCAGATACGAAATAGTCATAGATTTTACCCATACTTTAAGGTAAACATATTTTCAAGCAACTATATGAATTGCTTTAATATGAATAAAAAATTATTGATTTAATAGATTGCTTTAATTCCAGGATTGTGTAGGGGCTATTGATGGGACACATATTGGTGTAAAAGTATCATCAACAGATGCGCCCAGATATCGAGGGAGGAAAGAGAACACAACTCAAAATGTATTGGCAGCATGTGATTTTGACATGAGGTTTACATATGTTTTACCTCGATGGGAAGAGACTG
>NW_027070067.1:0-40947 GCF_002906115.3 Quercus suber
TTCCTTTCAGAACCCTCCCTCTATTCGTCCTCCCTCCCTTTTATAGTCTCTCCTCAGTGAGGGGTTCAAATTATTACTTTTTCATCATTTCCCACATAATCCCACTTTTGCCTGGAATCCCTAGGAAAAATAATTTCTCTAGAAGATTCTCTTGAAACTTGTTCCAGACACCAAATAGTGTTCGACAACAAACTTCCCAAAGGCACTAATAGTACTCGGGAACCGATTTGAATTTGACCATCTCCTCATCATCCTCCCCTAGCTCATAAGTCGGTATTGGGCCTAACCTGGCCGGACATAATAGGATTCTCCCGAGCATCAATCTTTGAACCCTTGCGTACTTGCCATTGGGCTGGGCTTATCCCTACTATATTGGGCCAGTTTTTGTTCCCACAATAGCCTTTGTTGCCCAAGCCAACCTTGGGCCTTTGTTACATGGGCCGTTCCTGGTCACCCGAGCCTAAGCCCCTACAGAGGTCTTAATGCATCTTACCTTTGAAAAAATGCATGGAAAGTTTTTTTTTATAATTAAAAATAAAAATAAAAGTATTGCAAGTCCCATACCAAAATAATGAAACAAGATGCTATGATTCTTCGTCTAGAGAAAGAGAGATTTTAACAGCCTGGGCCTTTGTTACATGGCCATTCCCGATCACCCTGGCCCAAGCCCCTACAGAGGTCTTAATGCATCTTACCTTTGAAAAAATTCATGGAAAGTTTTTTTTTTTTTTTTTCTAATTAAAAATAAAAATAAAAGTATTGCAAGTCCCATACCAAATAATGAAACAAGATGCTATGATTCTTCGTCTAGAGAGAGAGAGAGAGAGAGAGATTTTAACAACCTTGGGCCTTTGTTACATGGGCCATTCCTGATCACCCTGGCCCAAGCCCCTACAGAGGTCTTAATGCATCTTATCTTTGAAAAAATGCATGGAAATTTTTTTTTAATTAAAAATAAAAATAAAAGTATTGCAAGTCCCATACCAAAATAATGAAACAAGATGCTATGATTCTTCAGAGAGAGAGTGAGAGAGAGAGAGAGATTTTAACAAGAAGTGCTACAATTCCGACATGGAAAAATAAAGAATGATGTTATACTTTTCCTCCATAAATAGTACACTTCTTCAAGTATATAAAATATAGAATTTATGGACTACCTTTTATTGGGCAGAGCATTTCTAAGTTAAATGAACATATGGCTTAAGAAATTAAACGTATTTCTCTATACTTTATTTCAAATTTTCTCTATCCAGAAAATTGTCCAAGAAAAACAAAAAAAAAAAAAAACAAAAAACAAAAAACAGAAAGGCCCTCATTACTCATTACTCATTGCTCATTAGCCCCTTTTTTTTATATAACGAAAATGACTCATTAGCCTAAAGTCCAAACAATTCGGTAATTTCTAGTCCATATATATATATATATATTTTCCTCTTAATTACCTAAATGATGCCATGTGATTTGAATGATGCTGCAGGATGATTTATTTGAGAAGTGTGCTTTCATTTTTACGTATGGTTTCCTTCTTACTAGTCTGAGATATTTATTAATTTTCTTTAAAACAAAGTTTGGCTATAAATTTTGCTGTTTTGTTGTAGCCTAAAACTAGAACTTCACTCAATATATTTTTATTGGAATTGAATTTTTACAAAGCCACCATTGGATTACATTATCTTCTTATATTCATCATGTTTGAAAAATTTTCAAGAGATCAAAAATTAATAACTATGTTATCAATCAATGTTTAAATTGCAAGTTTTTGTAGTCCAAAATAATACATAAAAAATAAGTTTATGGATCATATGGTAAATAATATCTAATTGGCACAAAATATGACATGTTTGTGTTAAGAGACAAGAACATGTAATCCAACTGTTATATTTTCAAAATATGTGGCAATGTTAATTTTTTTAAAAAAAAGTTGCAGTCTTAGACTACAAATAAGTTTGTTGCCAAACTTTGTCATTTTCTTTATAACATGCTCATTACGATTCTTAAATGGCTATAATCATGCATGTGTGAATAATGCCTTGATGTGCTTTTAAAGAGTAGCTCCATAAATAATTTTTTATGCTCTATGATAACATGTTTGAATAGTTATAATTATGTATATGTAGATCTAATTTTCTCTTGAATAATCAAATGTTGCATAGATGATATATTTTAAAGGATCATTTCATGCTAGGCCAATTCTTTGATGAGAAATTTTGTTATCCATGCTTCATAACCTGTCCTTGTTAATCTTTGATAATTATGAATATCCATAGACGGGTTAAACCATAATTAAATGGGTATGGCTTGAACAATTGAATTTGGAAATTACTTTCCTATGAATGTGATTATCTTTGATGTTTACTTTTACAGATTTATACACTAACTCTTTAGTTAATGGTGTCAAATCCATATAAGCCACACATTAACATGGCTTAATCTCCCCCCCCCCCCAACCCAAAACAAAACAAAACAAACAAATATATATATATATATATATATGGCTTAATATTTTAAAGCACATTAAATTTTCAAAAAAAAATTATTTTAGAAGTGGAGTTATCAAAGTTTCTTCTAAACTAGTCTTTGCCTCATTGGAAAAATCATATTTCAGGAAACAATGGTTTTGGCACTCTTTCTAAGAAATTATTTCTAAGATCTAAAGAAAAAAGTATTTCTTGTGTCTATCCTAGACAACATTCCTCTTACAGACATGTGAGTACCACACGAGGACCCACATGTTTGTGAGAGGAATGTTGTATTGAGACCCACATGTCTATGAGAGAGATGTTGTATAAGACAGACGCATATGAAATTTTTTTGATCAATGGAGGTTCCTTTCCAAAAATCAACGGAAACACTATTCCTTAAAAAAAATTTACTTTTATGCTGTAAGTGTTGTAGATCAAATCATAAATTTTACAATTGAGTCAAAATGAGTTACAATTACAGTATGGGCATCGTGAGATGTCTAATACCTTATCTACTCATAACCAAAATTTCCTACTCATGTCTTCTTATTTGATTTTTTTTTTTTTTTTATGAAATCATAGTTTGGGTTAGAACCATTGATTCTTCTTTAACCTAAATTTGAAAATAAAATTAAGTAGATATAAGTGCCCAATTAAGGTGGATGCCAGATGTGAACTTTGCTGCCAACAGCCTGAGACTACGGGCCATCTTCTGTGGGCATGTCCGTTTGCCCACAGAAGTGCGGCAACGAAGTAGATGATTTTTTCTTACTCTTCCAGCAGATGAGAAATAAGCTGAGCAAGTTGGAACTTGAGAGGTGGGCAGTCACGGCCTGGGCCATCTGGAATGCCAGGATCAAATTTTACTTTCGGCGGATTCAAACTCATCCCAGGGTGATTTCTTGAAGGGGCAAACGGGCTATTAGAGGAGTATCAACGTCTGATGGCAGCACAGTCCCTAGCTCAATGAGATATCGTAGGGCAGTTTCTTCAGTCTATGAAGTCTCTGTTTTCTTTTTTTTTTTCCTTGTTTACGTGGGTAGCACAGCAGCACTATATCTGCTAGTGTTTCCCCCGAGTCACAGTTTTGGCTCTGTTTCACTTGTATCTGTTGGTTCTATTTTAATAAAGTTTTTTATCATTTCAATTATTATAAAATAAAAAATAAAAAACCTTAGAAATCCAATAATGGGTAGCGACTACCTTAAAACACAAATTGATCATATTCTAGTAAGCAAAACCCTAAATTAGTACAGAGTGGATATTTGTGAAAAGAAAAACAAATAATAAAAAGATAATCCCATCAAATAAAAAGTTAAGTTACACATCACACACTCGTCGGCAAGGCCTCCAAAAAGGGTCAAGAGGGAAGGGTCAAAATCCAACGTCAATGACACAATAGGGACGGGGAGAACCCACAGTACTTAGATAGAGTACGACAGGACTAATTAATCAAATAGGCGAGACACATTTTTGTCATCCCTCTTAACTGGGTGATTTTGTTTTAGCCACTTTACACTTACACGCTAAGTTGAAGCTTTATTGATATATTTTTTTACGCCATTTTACACTTTTACACTAAGTCGAAGCTTCACTAGCACTTAAGGTGCAAGTATACGAGAGCCTTCAATTCTCTATCTTTTTCTAACAGTGACAGTTTCTCCTTTAGCTCCCTTTGTTGTTTATGCTTGATTCTTTTATAAATAGGAATGTAGAGCAATTAATTAGAACTCCCCACCACTACTCCCTCAGCTCCTTCTATCCACTCTTTTTTCTTTTTTTTTTTCTAAGTGAGAGAGTGACAAAAAATAATAGTGGCAGCTCCTTCCATCCACTATTTTTCAAAGAGAAAGATAAGAGTGACAAAAATAGTAGTTGCCAGTTGCCACTTTGTTTATGGGTGGTCACTCCCCATATCTTCTCCATTCCTCCTCTCCATCTATCACAGCAAAAAGCCTTGCCTTGGCTACTGTTATTCTTAATTCTGTCTCTCTCAGTCTCAATTCAAATCCTTCTTTTTTACACACTGAGAATCCAAAATATCGAATCATATATTTGAAATTTGATAATATTATTCACTCTTTATGGAACTTTTCTTCTATTGCCATCATCATTCTTACACTATGATCCTCAGTCTTGCTATTCTCTTCATTTCCAAAGGTAAATAAATAAATAAAATTTCCCATTGATTTTAGACTCTGCCTCTTACATTTTTAACACAAAAAGTAAGACATAGCATAAGTCCATAAATAATTCGGGAATCGGGAATATTGAACATCAAAATGTGCCTACTAATTGAGTTACAAGACTGTAGTGATGACTAATCTTATTAATATTGTTTTTCTCTGAATGTACTTTTACAGGGGCTTCAGGTGCTACATTCACATTTGTAAACAAGTGTGATTACACAGTATGGCCAGGAATTCTATCAAGCGCAGGTAGTCCGAAGCTAGAGTCTACAGGTTTCCAGCTCACAAAATCCGGCTCTCGTTCTTTCCAAGCCCCAACCGGCTGGTCTGGTCGCTTCTGGGGCCGTACTGGTTGCAATTTTGATGGCTCAAACCGCGGCTCCTGCGCCACTGGCGATTGTGGCTCAGGCACAATTGAGTGCAATGGAGCTGGAGCCACACCTCCAGCCACACTAGCCGAGTTCACACTCGGGTCAGGCTCAGCTGACTTCTATGATGTGAGCCTCGTTGATGGTTATAACCTCCCAGTGGTCGTTGAAGGTAGTGGTGGATCAGGTACGTGCGCTTCCACTGGTTGCGTCAAGGACCTTAACCGTAATTGTCCTGCTGAGCTGAGAGTTGAGGGTGGACAAGCTTGTAAGAGTGCGTGTGGGGCGTTTGGGACACCTGAGTACTGTTGCAATGGCGATCATAGCTCACCGGCAACTTGTAAACCTTCATTGTACTCGCAGATGTTCAAGAATGCTTGTCCCTTGTCTTACAGTTATGCTTATGATGATGCTACTAGTACCTTTACTTGTACCGGAGCAGATTATACAATCACATTTTGTCCTTCGCTTCCAAGGTAAAGTTGCCCTTAGTTTGAGTTTGCTATGAAACAGAGTTTAGATGCCTGCTGATCTTTGATTATAATCAAGCTGATGTTTGTTTTGTGTGAAGAATTTAGAATTGGGGTTTCCGGAAACCTATTGCTTTTTTGGACAATTTGATTCTCTTATGTTGATATAATTGTATATTGATTCCTTTGCTGTGACAAACTATTATGAAAAAAACTTATATACAATACTTCAATTAAATTATATTGAGTTTCCCAATTATATTCAACATATAACTATATTGATCATTGAAATTCAAACATTGTTTTCTTTTTCAAAGACAATTAAATCGAATACAACCATTTGTAAGAATTTAATGATGTACTAGACCTAAGTTTTACCTGTCCATATTCATGAGTGTGGAATGTATATTACACTTATAATAATTTCTAATTTTGCCTGACGCTCATAAGTATCGTTGTAATTGAGAATTTGGAATTTGTTCTTGTGCAGTCTAAAATCTTCAAGAGATTCGCCCCCTACGACAGCAGGAATTACAACAGATGGGTCGGGGTCAGGACCAATTGAGCAGGCTGAATTGGCCACTACAGAATGGCTAGCCAATTTGGCCACAGGGGACACAGCAAGAACTTGCCCTTCTCTAACTTTATCATATACATTGATTTTGGGGCTCTCTCTCATTCTTACTTTTGTAGTCTTTTAATTAGGGACCGAAAGAACCAACACCACCATCAAAGATTGTGGTGACTTTAGGTATTGCCTCAGGCCTAAGGAAAGTTGATGAAATCCATATTGCAAACCTCCCACTTTCTAAATCCCCAATGTTTAAAGCCAATAGTAAATACTCCATTTATTAGTAATGCGTAAAGTATTTCAATTTTCTTTGTGAAGTGCCCATTTCTATGATTTTTGTGGATTATGATAGAACTATTTACACTTGCTAAAGTTATTGGTTGTGATTGATGGATACAGAATCTAACGCCAATTTTATACGAACAATCATTATGGTTATTGTCCACTAATTGTAATTTTTTTTTTTTTTTTGAGAATGAATCGTAATTTATTAATTCAACAACTTGTGATGTCCACTAATTGTAATTTTTTTTTTTTTTTTGAGAATGAATCGTAATTTATTAATTCAACAACTTGTGAAAAAAAGTTTGTGCTAATGGACTACTTTGAAAGATAAAGCAAATACTAGTAGATTCATGAAATCGAAAGAAATTACCACTTGGCACTTGAAGCTATTCTTTTTATTTAATTAATTGAATCAAATTAAGGAAAGTGAGCGTTTTTAATATACGAAAAGGCCTTCGCTTTGCGGGAATCGCAAGCTTAATACTTTTGTCTGTCATAGGACGATGGTTTTTTTTTTTCTTTTTTTTCCTTTTGTAAACATTGCTTTAAGCTCTTTTTACTTCAGAAGTTCAAAATAAGAAATAAAACATGATGAAGTAAAAAAATGCATCATATGATGAAGACTATCAAATTCCACCGTCTATGAGAATGTACCAGCCAAGAAAAGATTTATAAAGTATATTATAGAGACAGTTAATGCTTCATAGACTAGATAAAGTTTTCCACGAAAGAAATTGCAATTGGGTTTATTTATTTTTATTAAAGACAAATCATAAGCGAAGGATTGACGTAGAGCAATCGTAAAGTTTTTATATTTATTCACCTAGTTTAACTAACAAAAAAGGTTTTTGTATTTATCTCATAGGTAAAAATATGGTTTTGGTCCTTAAATTTTATATAAAGTTCTATTTTCTTATTTAAATTATCCAAAATTCTTTTCTTGTTCCTAAATTATTAAAAACGATACACTTTGAATGTTGTACTTTCTAAATGAATTAGATGCAAAACTCATTTTTTGCACCCGCTATCTCAATGTGTCATTTGAAAGTGAATTTCACATTTGTGAGATATAAACTAGATAAATGTTACATTCAGCTATTACCCAAAGGAATAAATCCAATCCTACATAAAACTGTCTCACCCGTGAGGCGACAGGGGAGATTAAACTCTCTAATGCATATCCAGTCTTATAGACATGACTCCACTAATTTATTTTCAATTATAGCAGTAAGACTTCAGCACTTAACCATCCTCCTTTAACAATTTGATATTCACCCACAGTCACGAGAAATTATTAGTTCATTGAAAGGATGGCTGAAGTGTTCCTTTTGGTCCTTCTTACTAATAAAACATTGTCATTCATGCAAATGTAACATATCTAGTGAGTTTTTTTATGGACAAAATTGGGAAATGCCCCGTTTGGGTAAAAATAGCAGCATAATGCCCTTTTCTCCAAACTATATAGGGAAATGCCTCTCTTTTGTAACTCGATTTTCTCAAAATCGAGTTAGGCCTTATAGCGGCGTTTTTTAGGAGCCTATAGTGACGTTTTGAAGACCTATAGTGGCGTTTTTTAACTCGATTTATAAGAAATCGAGTTATAGGTAAAAAAAAAATTAAAAAAATTGCCTATAACTCGATTTTATGGAAATCGAGTTACAAAACGTCACTATAGATCCTGAAAATGTCACTATAGGTCCTTAAAAACGCCGCTATAGGGCTCCAGAATTTTTTTTTTTTATAACTCGATTTTGAGAAAATCGAGTTATTCACTATAGGTCCTTAAAAACGCCGCTATAGGGCTCCAGAATTTTTTTTTTTTATAACTCGATTTTGAGAAAATCGAGTTACAAAAGAGGGGCATTTCCCTATATAGTTTGGAGAAAAGGGCATTATGCTGCTATTTTTACCCAAATTGGGCATTTCCCAATTTTGTCCGTTTTTTTATTTGCATAAGTGTTATTATTTCATTGTTTGGGATGACTACTTCAAAAGTCCTCCTGACTGATCTAATAATTTTTTCACAACAACAAAGGGTTTGAGTTATACTACTATTTATGCCAAGAAATTAGAGATAGATAGCAGAGAATGATGTAACTTTATTAGCCTAAAAAAAAATAGAGTCATTCTAACTCTTAATTTAGACGCTCAATTCATCATCATTAAAAATTCTCTAGAATGACTATAAGTTATTGACGACACTCTCATCAGTCATCATCGCCTTTTCCGTGGAGATATTTTATGAGCAAAGGTGATATTTTTAGGAAATAATCAGGCAGCATTTTAGATATTTGTTTGAAATATAATAATTGTTCCGTTGAAAAGGTTGAAAATGTTTGGTTAAGCCTAACGTTCTTCAAAAGTCAAAAGTGAAGCACCGCCTCAAGGAGTGATCGCTTTTAAGGGAGAATTTTCACTCTAGATTTTTAGTGCTACATAGGATAGGGAATGCATTCATATCGGGATTTTATATCTCATCTTATTTTACCATCTAAAAAAACTATTTTATCAATTATACCATGTCATTTTACAATACATCCAACATCCCAACTTTTATTTTTCTATTCTACTCATTAAAATAATATTTCTACACAATAAAATAATATATCCCACAATTATCATCATTTACAATAAAACACATTATTCTTTCTCTCTCTTTATTTCTATTCAACAACCACAATCACCACCACCGCCGCACTACACACACCTGACACCACCGCCACCAGCAGCAACCCATAATCTACTGTAAACACCCAAAAAGAAAAAAAAAAAACCAAGCAACAAACCACGCCGCCACCCACTAACCCAAAACCCACTCTAACGGAGCCACAGACACCCACCCACCGTCGGCCTACCAGCCACAACTACTTCCACCACCTCCGCCGTCGGCCCACCAGCCATAACCACAAACCCCAGTAGCTGAACTAAAAAAATAAAATAAATAAATAAAAACACACACACACAATCCAACGCCAACATAGCACCACCAACACAGCACAGCCAAATCCAGCCAAATCAAAATCCAAAATCCAAAATTAAACCCATATGTTCTCACCAAACCCAAACCCATCTGTTCTCACCGGCAGCAATGGCGAGAGAGAGAAGGTCGCCCGTCGCCATCTCTATTCGTCCCAAACTCATCATCATCATCATCTTCAACCTAAACGCCAAATGCCAAACACCACCCAAATTCAACCCAAACGCTGGAAACCCACGACCTCCACGCCTCCATCACAGCTTTTCTGATCAAGCCTCCACGCCGTTGCCTCCATTCCATTGAAGAAGAGAGAGAAGGAAGAAGAGAAAGTAGAAAGAAAGAGAGAGAATGAAGAGAGAGAAAAGAAAGAGAAAAAATGAGAGAGGAAAGAGAAATTGTCGGGTTAAAATGAGAGAGGAGAGAGAAATGAGAGTATTAAAAATAAAAATAAAAATAAATTTATGCAATTCAACTACAATACCATCTTACATTTGAGATGGTACTGTAGCTTAATCTCAAAAAAAAATTTGGCATATGCGATATGGCCTTCCCATTGTTGAGCAGTTTTACTGCTGATGCTCTTAGCCCCTGGACTACTTAATTATTTATACATGGAATATAGAAGCCACACATCACCATTTTTAGACACATATCATGTTCATATCACATCCAATATATTGGAGTTAACATATATTTTACACCTTCTAAATTTGAGTTATGTTTTAGTTTCACTTACACTGTCACTCACCATTTTGGCCATGTGTGAAAATTATGAAAATTGATTATCTTCACACATGAAACAAATCTTCACATCAGAAACAAACATAGTTGTTTTATATTGAAAATTCATTCAAAGATCTTCATATTCAAGCAAAAAGAACATCATGAAGGTGTGTAGCCGGTGCAAACTTAGGATTTTTTGTTTGGGAGGCAAAATTGTGCTAGTAATATTAGTCAAAACAAAACCCCATGCACATGTGTAAAAACAAATATATATATATATATATGTAAACCTTAATATTTTAAGTCATAATTTATAGATATATTGTACACAAACTTATCTTCTTATAAACTTTAATGAGTATACAAAAGTTATCTAGTTTAATATTAGACTTTGAAAAATATCAACAACAAAAAAATTTAATCTCCAATAAAGATTTTGCTCATTGTTGATCTTTCAAAAAATAAATTTCTTATACCATTTTCATAATGAAATTTTTTAAATTTTCATTTGAATATAAATTACAAAATTTTCTAGCAAAGTTAATAAAAAAATTTAATGGAACCACTAAAGTCTTCAAAGACATGAATGATCCAAAATTTTAATAAATACAAGAGCATTTTTTACTAGAAAAAAAGAAATTGAGAAAAACATATGCTACCTTGTCTTTATATATAACTATTAAACCAATTGGATTTTTTTTTTTTTTAATATAGAGTTGCAAGAAAGAATTTATGAGAGAGAGAGAGAGAGAGAGAGAGAGAGAGAGAACAATGACTTTTTTTGGAAGAGAATGTGAGACAAATTTAAAAAATTATATTAAAGAAGATGAGTAGAAGAATATTCAAAAGAAAATGTATAGTTGTAAACACCAAATCATTCAAATCATGCTATGTAATAGAATAACATTAAATCATTCTGTAATTTCATAGGATAACATGTAACAAATAAAGAATAAAATTAAAAAGATAAAAATTAAAATGTAACCAAATCATATCAACCTAAAGTAGAGTTAAACATAAAAATTCATCAATTTAAAGAATTAAACATCCACCAAAAGAAAGAATATATATATATATATATATATAGAGAGAGAGAGAGAGAGAGAGAGAGAGAGAGAGTTTTCACCTTTTTGTGTGAGAAAAATATGAATTGAATGGAACAGAAAATAAAAAAATTTTATAGTAAAAAATGGGAAAAGAAGAGTCAAAATAAAAGGAAGATGAATGGATATAGAAATTGTAAGGTTAAGATATAGAGTAGTGGGGAGATAAAAAGGTAAAAGTAAGTAAATCTTGGAGAATGTATAATTGTAAAGTGGCAAATTAATAAGGAGAAAAATAATTAAAAATGAGAGCTCTTTTGTGTGAGCGAAATATGGTTTTATAGTAAAAAAAATTTGGGTGAAAAAGAGTTAAAATAAAAGAAGATGAATGGATGGAGAAATTGTAAGTTTAAGATATAGAGTAGTGGGAAGATAAAAAGGTGAAAGTAAGTAAATGTTGGAGAATGTGTAATTGTAAAATGACAAATTAATAAGGAGAAAAATAATTAAAAATGAGAGAGAAAATATTGAAAATAAGTTGATGATGTAACACTGATGTGACTCAACATGAGCGCAGCAACATTAAAATTTACACTTCAGCTTTTAGTATATATATATATATATATATAAATTAAATCATTCTGTAATTTCATAAAATAACATGTAACAAGCAAAAAAATTTAATTAAAAAGATATAAAAAAAAATTAAAATATAACCAAATCATATCAATCTAAAGTAAAGTTAAACATAAAAATTCATCAATCCAAAGAATTAAACATCCACCAAAAGTGAATATATATATATNGATTTTTTTTTTTTTTAATAAGAGCATTATTAAACTAACTCAAATATATGGGGGAGGGGGATAACTCCTATTTTTTGTAGCTAAATCTTTAATATATATTTTTTTTTTCAAAATTATACATACTATAAATTTTCTTTTTCTTTTTTGAGGAAGGGGGGGGGGGGGGGGGGGGAGAGAATGGCCCCCAAGGGTGGTTTTAGCTCCACCCCTAGTGTTGGAGAATACCATCCATCCACATCATTAAACCACTAACATGTTTCTATAAGGGATTTTGTAGAGGCAAACAAATGACCATGGGTTCCAAAGGATTCATCTCCCACTTCTAAAGTTTTGATGACAACATAATTGGAGTCTCCCTTAATAATGATGGATGAAAGACCAATATCATGGGTAAAAGTAAAAGCTCTCATAGTCACCATAGCATCTACATCATCAATCAATTTCATTTCTTTCTTGAACATGAAGTTGTGGATTTTTATAAAAACTAGTTGCAAACTCGATGCGTGGGAATATAAAACTATTTTGTAACGTGATATAATGAATAATTTATTCTATAAGACGTACTGGAGATATTATTTCTAAAATTATTTTTCATATCTCCATCTCTACAAATATATCATTCTATTATTTTGAGTTTTTTTTTTTTTTTTTTTTGGGAAAAACTTAGGTGCATTTGATTGATATTATTCTTTTTTTTTTTAAGATAAAAGATAGAAATCTTATTCTTTTTTCAAGTGATCTGTATGATTCAAAATTTTGTACAGTGTGTTATGGTTTTTTGTTTTTTTTCCTACAACTAAAATTTTTAAGTTCCAAAATTAATTATTTGAATTTCTCATTCTATTAAGAAGATTATCATGATAACCAAACCTCATCACAAATTTATAATTTATCATACTCAAAGAATTTACAAAGACATTCAAATACATAATCATCTCACTTCTAAAATAATAAAAATTCATCAATCCAAAGAATTAAACATCCACCAAAAGTGAATATATATATATATATATATAGAGAGAGAGAGAGAGAGAGAGAGTATTCACTTTTTTGTGTGAGTAAAATATTGATTGAATGGAAGATAAAATAAGAATTTTGTATATTAAAAAAAAGGGAGAAGAAGAATCAAAATAAAAGGAAGATGAAGGGATAGAAAAATTGTAAAGTTAAGATATAGAGTAATGGTAAGTGTAGGGACCGGATTTGAGCACTTCTACAATTGAGAGAGTGGACTCAAGCCCAATTAGCCCAGTACAATGAATTTTGTAGAGAGCGAATTCAAGAATTAAGCCCCAGCAAGCGGACAACGCCCAATGTGGCATTCACCTCCGTCGAGGGCCGGCAGACCAAGATTACCCTCCAAGGTGTGCCCTCGGAACCGATCCGAGGAGCCTGACGATGGTCTCCCTCTCTCCCCAGAGAACGTCCAGGGCCCAAAAAGCCCCCTTTATTCACTGATCCCCTTCTTCCCCTTTTATAGCCCCCTTTTTACAACCTTTTTCTTCCATTTGCTGATCATCCATGCCCTTCTCTTCTGACTGCCCATCCCATCAGCCGCTTTACTAGCACTCATGTGAGTTACAGTAACCAAGACTGCCCTGTCCAGATGTCACATCTCTATTAGTGCGGCTAGGGGGTTTAGGTGAGCGCATTTAGTGTGAAGGTGACAGCTTATCCTAGACTTACTCCTCTGCTTAGTGTTGGTCCCGGTTGGCCGAGGGCAGGGTCATCCTCGACAGTGTCCCTGGCAACTCAGACTTTCACACTTCATCCTCGGATGTTCCTTCCTCCTCGGCATGGGCCTTGGGCCAGATGTAAAGTGGGCCGAAGTTGCCAAGCTCTCAGGCCCAACAATAGCCCCTCAAAATTCTGCTGCCCGTATCCTCGGACAGGGAGGAGGGTTTTGATACCCTCGAGCCTTCGTCAGTGTTGGAGTCTTTTCGCTTGCCCAATGCACATTTCTGGGGCCTCGATATACGGTGCGCACCCGCATTAAATTCTAGCGGTTTCATGCTCCCCACGTCCAACGGTGTGATGGTAATCAGACGGTGGGGATTTCCTGCCTTTATGGGCGGGAAACTCTGCCCGGTTATCTTTAATTGAGGATATAAATGCTTGCTTGAACCACTTTGCCTCCTTATTTTTGTATTCAAGAACTCTAGCGCACTTACTCTAAATCCGGTCAAACCTCCAACCTAATCAGCATCCCTTTCCAACATAAAAGGCCTGTCCGAGGAGCTTTTCCTTAGTTCTGTAAGTCTTCTTCTCTCTAGCTCAAAACTCCTTCCCTGACTCCTTTACTTCCTTCGTGTTTTCTTAAGTTTTTTAGTCGTTGTTAGGGATGGGTAGATTTAAGAAATTAGTTAAGTCTGAAGAGGCGATGGAAAAATTTATCGCCGATTATAGGATACCCAGTAACGTGGGCCTGAGGTATTGCGAGGAAGGGAACTAGTATATTATGAGGGAAGAGGGCAAGGTTGTGATTCACATAATCGCCTTCTTAGAGGGGGGTATGAGAATCCCTATGGGCCCAGTGACGAGCAGCTATCTCAGGCATTTTCGGTTAACTCCCACCCAGTGTGCCATCAATGTGTTTAGGATACTAGGTGCGTAGACGCTCTGAATGAGAAGATGGGATTGAGATTAACCCACCATGACGTGAACTAGTGCTATAACCTCCAGCTCTTGAAGGCCAAGTCGTACTACATGAAGACGAGGGACGATAGGGTTCGGCTTACCCAGTGCCTCCCTGAATCTAGTAAAGGGTTAAATCAGGATTTTCTCATTGTGTCAGGGGAATGGCATGGTGGTCTCCACTGCTCGATGGTAGAGGGAGAGCCAGGTAGGATACTCGGAGTAAGAGGGGGGCTAGCCCCTCCCCCTTTTTTTTTTTAAGTCCATTTTGTTCGGTTAATGACAAGAGCCTGTTTTTCTTTCTGCAGATCCGCACACCTTCGAACGTCATTTTAACTTGGTCAACAAGGCAGATTTGGAAGCTGTTCTTAGGGCAGAGATTTTTGTGAACGAGGGCGACAATCAAGTTAGGGTTGCTCACAAAATCCTCGGGTACGATCCGACCTAAAAGTCGTTCCTGGCCTCGAAGTACGTGATCAGGGCTCGTGATCCTCGGCTTCGACAGATCATTGTAGTGAAGCACGGGTTCTCATTTTCTGAAGGATCTTCCATTCCAGAGGGCGTCCCATTAGCAGGTTCTTCCTCGTCCTATCAAGCTACGGAGGTCGAGGGAGAAAGTTTGGAAAATGAGGGAGAAGTAGTTGAATTGGGTTTGTCCGAGGACGAATTTGGTGCATTCAGCCAAGCCTATCTACCCGAGAATCCTTCTGGTGACTTGGGGGATCCCCATTTGCCTGAGGCCGATCTCCTGCCTCCAAGGGCTAGCATTCGGGCCAAGATGGGTTCCAAGAGGCAACCTCGAACCAGTCTATTTGACTTGCTTGAGGGCAAGCCAGGGAAGGACGCGCCGAGGGAGTCACAGCCCATGCCTCCTTCACCCGCACCTAAGCTTCCTCCTCCCCTGCTTAAGCCTTTGCCTGCGCAGGCCAAGTCGTCCTCCACTCCGACAATCTCGGATCCTCGGCTCGAGTCCACCGACCTGAAGAGGAAAAGGCCTTCCAAAGGCAAAGACCCTGTGGACGGGGGAAGATCTCATTCCTTCCAAGGGGAAGATGAAGTCCGCCGACCTTCTAAGCAACTGAGGATCGGTGGTTAGAGTAAGGGGAAAGAGATTGTCCAACGGTCCGAGCCCCAGGCCTGGCTGCCTGCTGCCATGCTTCACGGGAAGTCTTTGATGGACGATGCCACTCTCAGGGACTTCCGAGGGGGCGAAGGGGCTCATGTAGTTGATGAGCTGGAGAGGTCCCTCCTTCTCTCTGTTAACATGCCTGAGCTGGGGGGCATGAAAAGGTAAGAAGTTGCCTGTAACCTTAAAAGGTACCTGGGCATGGTAAGATTTTTGAGACTTGTTCCCTTATTTGAATTTTACTACTCGGTCCCCAACTTACGGTGTACTTGCTTTGACTGGCAGGCTATCCAGGCCACTTTCAGGCTGGACGAAGAGGCCGACAGCCAGGGTAAAGCTCTGGGCCAAGAGCGCGACAAGTACTTGGATACCGTGAACACCCTTAAGAGATCTGAGGCCGATCTCAAAAAGGCAATAGAGGACTTGGAGGAGATGATAAGGGCCCGAGATAGAGCGGCATCTAACCTAGTCGGCGCTATAAAACAAGCCGAAGACCAGACAGGGCGCTTACGAGATGTTGAGGGTCAGCTGCAGGTTGCCAAATCGCGTATTGCCGACCTAAAGCAAGAGTTGGCTGAGGCAGTGGGGGTGAGAGATACTGCCGAGTATGCCAAGGACGAGGCCACAAGAGCTAAAGAAAAGGTCATGTTTGCGAGAATAGATGCTTAATGCTCTCTAGAGCAAGCGAAGGAAAAGGCCTTTACTAAAGGGGTGGCTAAGACTGGGGCTACCCTTAAGGCTCAAGTGCCTGAAGTATGCAGGCGCTACTGCTCCCAGACTTGGAGTGAGGCTCTCATCCAAGCGGGGGTCGAGGCCTTGTCTAAGCTCAAGGGGGCCGACAGGGTGTATTACATCCCCAACAATTCGCAAGCTTGTCCCCGTCGCTCCTAAGGCAGGCTCTGCCTTGCAAGCGACAGATGAATACTAGGCCAGTGCTGCTGAGGACTCAACTATAGCTGATGAGCCTGTTGGGGAGACTGAGCGCCATGGAACATTGGAGGAGGCTGGGACTGATAGCCAAAAAGCGCCCCAAGATGTGGCGAAGCCCTCTGCTAACTCCCAGGCTACGCTTGTCGTCCCTCAGATCCCTCTTGCTAGGGGAGGGTCCTCCGAAGTAGCCCCTCCGAGTTAGGATCCCGAGGAACCGGTCGAAGTCCTCCAGAAGAGTCCTTAGGACAAGCTGTCTACCGAGTTAGGAGATTAGGCTCTCTCGTCGGGCTATCCTGTGTTGACGGCTGGGGCCATCTTGCTCCCGCTTTCTTTTCATTTTTACTTTTTGCCCTGGTGACATTGTAACAAGACTATATATTTTTTTTTTTTGTAATATGTCCAGTCGTTTGTTTTTAGTTCTTCGATTGATGCTTCCTTTCACTTGTCGTATTTTAATGCTTTGCTTAAAATCTTGGTTCTGTTCAATGCTTTTGTTCTCCTGTAAGTAACTAGTTTTCCCTCAAGTTTGAGTTCAAGGACCACGCAATACCTCAATTCGACCTAGCCCCCAAGTTTCCCTCGCAGTGGTTAGTTTCCCCTTAGGCTTGAGTCCGAGGACCATGCAAGACCTTGATTCTGCCTAACGCTTATGTTCTTTTGTAGGTAGCTAGTTTTTCCATAGGCTTGAGTCCAAAGACCATGCAAGGCCTTGATTCAGCCTAGTACTCAGGTATATTTGGGTGATTAGTTTTTCCATAGGCTTGAGTCCGAGGACCATATAAGACCTTAGTTCTGTCTAACGCTTATGTTCTTTTGTAAGTAGCTAGTTTCCCCCATAGGCTTGAGTCCTTGGACCATGCAAGACCTTGGTTCAGCCTAGTACCTAGATATATTTGGGTGGTTAGTTTTCCTATAGGCTTGAGTCTGAGGACCATGCAAGACCTTGGTTCTGTCTAACGCTTATGTTCTTCTGTAAGTAGCTAGTTTCCCCATATGCTTGAGTCCTTGGACCATGCAAGACCTTGGTTCAGCTTAGTACCCAGGTATAGTTGGGTTGTTAGTTTTCCCATAGGCTTGAGTCCGAGGACCATGCAAGACCTTGGTTCTATGTAACGCTTATGTTCTTCTGTAAGTAGCTAGTTTCCCTATAGGCTTGAGTCCTTGGACCATGTAAGACCTTGGTTCAGCCTAGTACCCAGGTGTATTTGGGTGGTTAGTTTTCCTATAGGCTTGAGTCTGAGGACCATGCAAGGCCTTGGTTCTGTCTAACGCTTATGTTCTTTTGTAAGTAGCTAGTTTCCCCATAGGCTTGAGTCCTTGGACCATGCAAGACCTTGGTTCAGCCTAATACCCAGGTATATTTGGGTGGTTAGTTTTTTCATAGACTTGAGTCTGAGGACCATGCAAGACCTTGGTTTTGTCTAACACTTATGTTCTTCTGTAAGTAACTAGTTTCCCCATAAGCTTGAGTCTTTGGACCATGCAAGACCTTGGTTCAGCCTAGTACCCAGGTATAGTTAGGTGGTTAGTTTTCCCATAGGCTTGAGTCTGAGGACCATGCAAGGCCTTGGTTCTATCTAACGTTTATGTTCTTCTGTAAGTAGCTAGTTTCACCGAAGGCTTGGGTCCTTGGGCCATGCAAGACATTGGTTCAATCTAGTACCCAGGTGTTCTTCTGTAAGTAACAAGTTTAACCGAAGGTTTGGATCCGAGGACCGTAGAAGACCTTGGTTTAGCCTAGTACCCAGGTGTTCTTCTGTAAGTAACTAGTTTCACCAAAGTTTTGGGTCCGAGGACCGTGGAAGACCTTGGTTCAGCCTAGTACCCAAGTGTTCTTCTGCTTGGAGTGAAGGAATTTGTCCCCCATGTGGGGAAGTTTGTTTTTGGCGTGATGACAGCCTCGGCCTTGTCTCGCCGGAAGTGGGTTATTCCTCAGATCGGGCCCTTGACCCCGCACTGCCCTAGACAGGGGTGACTCGAATTTCTATCCTCACTCGTGGTAATAGCCCCTCTTTCACTCCAAGTTTCCACTCTCCTCAATCACGAGGAGTCTCATGACTGTTCACGTTTCGCACTTGACGCTTCGATGTGCGAGGCGTGCTCTCATTAACATCCTCGTGGATCAATGCAGATCCAGCGATTGATGGCTTCTTTGGAATTCGGTCAGGATTAATGTCGTTGATAATTCTTCTTTCGAGTTTCGTGCGGACCAATTCCCACCAACCCTTGCCCTCTATATAAGGCTTTTCGGGGGAATTGTCCTTCCACACTCTACGAACCCTCCAGTTAAACAGGAAACATGGCCCTTCAACCCTCCGAGCCCCTTCAATAACCTTGCCATGATTGTGATGAGAGTTTGGAGGAATGGGATGGCTTTGGATGAGGGTGAGGACACGCATGCCAAAGGTCCTCCTCCTTCGATTGAGAGCCGTTGCGGTTGTAATTCATGTTAAACTTCCGGCGCGGCAAGGTTTGGGTGTCATCCTATTGGTGTCATGCATGGCAGCTAGGAGGGAGGTCCATGAAGTACATAACGCCTTCCTCCTGTACACGTCCGTGCCTGCGCTTCAAGCTAGTAGTGACTCACGCCTGGCCTACCCGCCAGTGGAGGCTCGTAAGACTACGTTAGGTCAGGGGCCCGGGTGTTGCCGTCTCCAATGGTTAGTCACCATGGGGCTGGGAGAGCATCAAGGGAACGTCATTGGGAGGGGCCATCAGGCGCTCTTACATCTGCTCTTCTCTTCGCGTCGGTACTACCTGCACCGGCCTGGAAGTTGTTGATAGCCTTGAAACAAGTTTGCCTCAGCACTCCATTTTAGGGTTAGCTTTCGAACAGGCCTGTCTGGGCCTCTGTTTGAAGAATTAGCTTTAAAACAAGCTTGTCTGAGCCTCTGTTTGTATCATGTATTTATTTTCTGTTTAATAAAATGCTGCAATGTTTATTCCCTTTTCTTTTTCTCTGAATCATTTGCTTTTCTGCAATGATTATTTTTTATGCAAACGCGTCATTATTTGTTGTCCCTTCTATCCCTTTTTTTTTTTTTATGGGATTCAGGGTCGGTGTCACCGGTGGTGATGAAAAACTGCTTAACCTCATGCAAGCCCCTGACGGGGGAATCATTGGCCGTTGCGCTTGCTAATGTACTAGCTTCCCATAAACGGCGCCAATTATAAGGACCGAGTTTGAGCACTTCTACAATCGAGAGAGTGGACTCAAGCCTAATTAGCCTAGTACAATGAATTTTGTAGAGAGCGGATTCAAGAACTAGGCCCTAGCAAGCAGACAACGCCCAATGTGGCATTCACCTCCGTCGAGGGCTGGCAGACCAAGATTACCCTCCAAGGTGTGCCCTCCGAACCAGTCCGAGGAGCCTGACGATGGTCTCCCTCTCTCCCCAGAGAGCGTCCAGGGCCCAAAAAGCCCCCCTATTCACTGATCCCCTTCTTCCCCTTTTATTAGCCCCCTTTTTACAACCTTTTTCTTCCATTTGCTGATCATTCATGCCCCTCTCTTTTGACCGCCCGTCCCATCAGCCACTTTTTCAGTACTCATGTGAGTTGCAGTAACCAAGGCTGCCCTGTCCAGAAGTCACATCTCCATTAGTGCGGCTAGGGGGTTTGGTGAGCGCATTTAGTGTGGAGGTGACAGCTTATCCTGGACTTGCTCCTCCGCTTAGTGTTGGTCCCGATTGGCCGAGTGCAGGGTCATCCTCGGCAGTGTCCCTGGCAACTCAGACTTTCACACTTCATCCTCGGATGTTCCTTCCTCCTCGGCATGGGCCTTGGGCCGGATGTAAAGTGGGCGGAGGTTGTCAAGCTCTTAGGCCCTACAATAAGATAAAAAGGTAAAAGTAAGTAAATATTGGAGAACGTGTAATTGTAAAGTAGCAAATTAATAAGGAGAAAATTAATTAAAAATGAGAGCCTTTTTGTGTGAGCAAAATATGGATTGAATGGTAGAAAAAAAAAATTATAGAAAAAAAAATTTGGAGAAGAAGAGTCAAAATAAAAAGAAGATGAAGGAATAGAGAAATTGTAAAGTTAAGGTCTAGAGTAGTGGGGAAAAAAAAAGGTAAAAGTAAGTAAATGTTAAAAAATGTGTAATTGTAAAGTGGCAAATTAATAATGAGAAAAATAATTAAAAATGAGAAAGAAAATATTAAAAATAAGTTGATGATATGGTGCTGATATGACTCAACAGGAGCACAACAACATTAAACTTTATACTTCAGTTTTTAGCTATATATAGATATAGATGTCTCGATGGTCCTAAATCTTTTAAAATTTTCATGTTCAATATGTAATATTCAACTTCTTATCGAGAGACCATAATATATTTTAATCCATAGAATAATCAAGGGACTTTGTTATATATTATCATTACTATTCATTCCATTAAGGTGATATTTACTATTTTATCCACCAAGTTATTTAAAACGTCCTTAGTCCCTTGTTTGAGATCTAAGTAATTTTCAAAAATTGTAATTATTTATGAATTTATTTTTATTTTATTTTTTATTTTGTGTTAGAATTCATAATTTGTAGGTTTCTTTGTATGTAGCCATTGTGATAAAAACAAAAATTGATGGTGACTTAAAAGTATTTTTCGCTTTTTTTTTTTTTTTAAGGATACAGAAGCCCAACTAAAGTCAATTGAATTTTGATAAATGAATGTGTTTTTAGCAATTTATCTTTACTTAATCACATTCTCTTTATGTTGATACTTACAAATGATTTCCTTAATTCCATTGAGATAATTAATTGGGAGTTTATGATCAAGGTCTCTATATTTGGTTGTAAGAATAGAGTGATTGAGAAAGTGTTTGGTAGGTTGCTTAAATTTATGTAATTTTAGGATATAAAAGTATTTTATATTTTGAATTCGTATTTGTAGATTTCAAAATCATTTAATCAGTTTAAAAAAAATAAAATCTACTTTTAACGGTAAATATTATAATATATTACATTCTTACAATGTTATACAATTTTTTAAAATAAATTATGAATTAAAAAAATCAATTTTTAAAGTAATTAACAATATTGCGGGCAAACATAAATATTATACAACAAAATAAGTATTAAGTATTATATATAAAAAGTGTGTGTATATATATATATATATATAAATTTTCAATGCCAAAAAAACAGTGAATTTGGTTTATTATACTCTTTTCGATTTCACTTACTTTTTTTTTCTTTTTCTTTTTCTTGAGTGGTAAAATGGCCTGTTGAACACGCTTTTTATTTTTTTATTCTTTTATATACTTATGAGTTACTCTAAAAAAAATATTAACACAACAAATTGCTACAATATTTTCACAATTATTGAGATGTTAATTTCATATAAGCCAAAATAAAATAAATATATATTATACTAGAACCAACTACAACTAAAAATAAATATATTGTAAAAAAAAAAAATTTACAACATCCATAATATTTTTTACAACACTTTCATAACAAAGCATAGAAAGTAAATTGTTAATGATTCTAATTTAAACTTATTAATGAAATTACTTTTTTGCTAACCAATAACAACCTGTAAGGTTTTTATTTTTTTTATTCTTTTATATACATATGAGCTACTCTAAAAATATATATATATTAACACAACAAATTGCTACAATATTTTTACAATTGTTAAGGTGTTAATTTCATATAAGCCAAAATAAAATAATAAAATATTATACTGGAACCAACCACAGCTAAAAATAAAGGTTTTGTAAAAAAAATGTACAACATCCATTACAGTTTTACAATACTTTCATAACAAAACATAGAAGGTAAATTGTTATTGATTCTAATTTAAACTTATCAATGAAATTAATTTTTTACTTATCAATAACAACTCGTAACAACATACTACTTATAATTTGTTGTGAAAATATTGTAGACATAACATTTCTCTTGTGAAAATATTAAAACAATTTTCTTATTGTCATAATATTTTTACAACTACTAAAGTATCAAATCTTTACGAATCATAATAAAATATAACAAAATTATTGTGTTACAAAAATGTTGTACCATTATATTGTGTTTTTAGAAAAAAAAATTTGGGCTTAGTCAACTTTGTTTAGCCAAAATTCACTATTTCACGTATAATTTTCTTAAGTTGACTTTTTTTTTTTTTTTTTTTTTTTTGACAAAATTTAATTACAAAATTGGTTATAACTTTAAGCTACAACCTTATTCAATATTTTTTTTTTATTGGAGGTAAATTTTGACAAATCCACCATTGGATTACATCTTATTCTTATATCTTCTATGCTTGCAAAATTTTAAGAAAATTAAAGATTAAAACTATGTCAACAATAAATGTTTAAATTGTAAATTTTTGTAGTTTAAAATTATGCATAAAATATAAGCTTATAGATTATGTAGGGACTCAATTTGGATTGGACCCAGAGTATGAATGGGTTTTCAGCCCAACAAGCCCAAACAATAAATTTTTAGAGCATGGGTTCAAGAACTAGTACCGTTTGACAGGAAAGGTTATCCTCATCAAGTAACAAGGGATATTTTAGGTTGATTGAATGAGAAAAACTCTCCTCGGCTAGGTTTCAGTCCCTCCTTTTCTTTCTTTCTCTTTCTCCCCTCTTTGGAATCTCCTCCCTTTCATATATCATCCGTTTCTATATTATATACTCCGTTCTACCCTCTATTTCCATCGTACACGTGTAATTCTTATCTTGGGAGCTCCTTTCTGTCCCATCCAGCACCTACCGGAGCTTTTGCTCAGTGGCCATAAAGCTGCGTAGTCACTGTTTAAGTATCACCTCCACATTAATGCGGCCAGAGGGTTAGCTGGAAAGCATTTAATGTGGAGGTGATGGCCTTGGAAGATATTTGCTACCTTCCCCGACTCCTCCTTAGGTTTATACCCAATTTCCAATTCAGATACAACTTTGCGAAGTCTCCTAAATAAAATGAAAGTTACATTCACCTCGGACTTTGGTGTCCTCGGACGTGCGTTATATCGCCATATACAATATCCACCCCTTTTTCCCATATTATCCCTTTAATAATAATAAAAAAATTTAAGCTATCCTCGGATAACTAAGCATCCTCGGATTAGGCCGTTAGGCCCCGAGCCCACTTCTGAGGATTCCCATATCTTTTTAACTAACAGGCTCCACAGATTATTTGGTAAATAATATCCAATTGACACAAAATTTGACATATGTATTAAGAGCGTAAAAAATATGAAATTCAACGGTTAGATTTTCAAAATACATGTCCAAACTGATACCGTTTATGTTAATTGCATGATTCTAATTGACAATAACAGAAAAGACATATTAATAATGCTGTATTACTTTTTCTTTTTTTCTTTTTTTGAGAAAGAATAAAGCTGTAATACTTGATAATACAAATTGTAAGTTTTCATAAGGGATTGATTTAGAAATGACCATAATATAAGCTTAGAGGCTATAAATAATATTTTAGCCTTAAAAAGTACTTGCTTCCCATAATTCTTTTGTTATTGTCTTTCTTAAATACTGTCAATTATTTTCTTATTATACAAGCACGTAGAAGTTGAAACCTTAATATTAAAAATAATAAACAACCAAACTCTCTTGCAACATTATCCATATGATCAGGTCTAGCTAGCATTGTGCAAAGGGGTGGTGAGATGACACACTGAATAAATGGACACAGGAAGTTAATTTTGCGGCCTCCAACATTTTGCTATCTTTAATCTAAAGCGGAAAAACACATTGGATAAATGGGCAATTCTTGCTTGTTCTTGTGGAGGAAGATTTAGAACATCATTTTTATTGAAGAAAGAAATAAAGCTACATATGCCAAAATAGGTTATTATCCAAAATAATGCCTACTAGAGATGTGATTCTTCAATCAACTTGTATGGTTCCCCACACAAGCAATGCAAAGAAAGAAACAAACTACTTTTTTCTTTAGGATAAGATATCGAATGCAGTCCATTTTCAGTGGTGCTTTGCATTCCACTTTTTCAGACAGTTCAAAATCAAAATGCTATTTGGATCAGAACACTGTTAATTCTTAATAGACGTAGCAAAAGAAGAGAAGTGAACAAAAGAATAATGACCAAAAATATATATATACAGAAGCAAAAAGATTGAAACTATCATTTTAAACCTAAATATGAAACACAGAGATCAACAATGTTCATGAACATCGTACTGATGTTTCAGTAAATCCTGGATTAACTAATCTTGTCGTATCTGCTAATAGTACAACTTTAGTCAAAAGAGGGGGAAAGTAGACATTGTATAGGTCATCATTTACTTTTCTAACTTATCTCTCAAATCTTAATAATGCATTTTTGCACATAATGACCGACAAAACCAAACCCCACAAATTCACTAAACTGTGTGAACATATTTATTACCAATGTAGTTAAAGTTCAAGGAGAAATTCGAGAAACTATTCACTTGTAAGGGAGCAGTATTCCCTCTCATAGGATCCTCTGTAGGAGTGAAAAATTTCTCGAGAAATAGGCCTTTGGTATTTATCTTCAAGAATTGAATAAAGTCAAACACTTATGATTATTATTGTTAATGTTCGGTACAAAAATGGAATCGGGCAAGATTTATCAATTATAGAAGCAACCATTTTGTCACAGAAAACACTAGTTACACTTTTTGTTCCGATTATTTTCTTCCTTCTGAGTTTTCACCTATTATATTCTGCGCCACAAAGAAGATATTGTGTTCTAATTACTCTTAAGCAAGGAAACTTGCTATCTCATAATCCATAGATAGAAGTTTAAGATAAAACTGAGTGCAAGGAAATGTTCACTTCCGTAGTAGCTAAGAATCCAAGCCATGACCTCTTCATTTCACCGCGCAGACAAGGCATGTTAGTTGCTGCAACATATAACCAAAAGGCAGAATAGCAAGTCTTCCACTCTCAATAAATTCTAGTATAACTGATCCTTTGAGCATCTAAAAGCTTTTGACATTGCTGTGCATGATCCTTTGGTGGAGGGTCTTTGTTTACTCATGGACGGTTACACTTAAAAGCATTTGATTTGTAACTTTCCTGCCATATGAAGATAAGGAATCTTTCTTCTGTCAAAAAGTTTCAGTGCACTCACAAATATTTTGTTCAAAATAATGTCACTAATAAGCAAGATCAATAAAAAAACAGTATATGTATGCTTTCCTTTCCTATTGGCAAACCATAATCAATGAGGACCTACATAATTATGTGCAGTTTTAAAGTAATAAGGGACATTGGGATCACATCAATGGAGAAGGCAACGACGGTACATGGAAATTTTCCTGCATCCTTGGAATGATTAGACAATCAATGACTATATAGGTCAACCAACAATGAAAAAAATTAGCCATGAACTTAACAGCCTATAGGTGTAGAAAACAAAACACAATAGCATAGAACGCAGGAAATTAACGTGATTCAGCCATAGCAGAAAGTCTTTAATGATTACATTTTGCTATTAAGCTTTATTACAATAAAGTCATCAATGGTTTTTGTTCTTTCTTATACAGATCCATTAATGAGCAACTAAATCCTAGACAAACACTTGCAAAAAGCTCATATCGCAATTCAGATAAAAAATGGATAGCAATGATCTTTTCCGCAGCTGGGCCAGGAATCCTGGCCACGCATGAATGCCTGATGACGCTTCCCAAACTTCTGCATTTCAATGAAACACAAGCCATTTTGTTTTATTATCTGAAGAAACTTGACCAATGAATTGCCCCTCTTTTCTGATTAAAAAAAAATTAGCTTCAGTCTTCAGAGGGCCCCACTTTTTTTAACAAGAACTTAATGATTCGAGAAAAGCCATAGTGGAATTACAGTGCTGTCAAAATTACACAAGAAATAATAATAATATATTAAAAAAGATAAACATGATAACATCAGATCGAAAAGCTCATCAATGTGTGGTTGCAGCTTGCATGTGAACTGCGTACAATTGCATTTTTGTCGACTAGTGAAGAAAACTTAGCTAGCTAGACATATCCAGGTCAGTCCAAAATGTAAGCAACAAAAAAGTCTTACCCAATCACTTCATAAACTCAATAATAAAACTTAATGAGAAGGATGGGAAAGAAGCCTTTGACGGATAGATGTGAGGCAGAGTGTGTCATGTACACTCAAAAGGTTTGGACCCATAAATGACTAATAATATCCAACGTCAGAAATTCAAATTAACCCTTTTCTTTGTCACTTGAGCATCAGAAAGCACAATTGGAACACAATTTCTAGTAATGAAAGGGACAAATCACTTGATGCACATTTGGTGATTTTCCTCACTCTATAATGATGAAAGTGGTAAGACAAGATCCTAATATACTTTAATAAAAAGATTAAACTTACTCGCCACTTGCAATAACAATGACAAAAGGAAAAAACATTTTGTTTGTAATATGAAATTTTAATAATTATACTAATTATTAATAGGTATGTATTATTATATTTGCATTTTTGCATGTGAAACTATCTATTCTATCCTTTAAACAAATTTTTTTGAAATGGAATGTGAAAATATAAGATGTTTTATAGGACTTTGTATTTAAAACTCAATTTAATTGCATGAAAAAATTTGAGTTTTTGAAAGTTTATGTGGCAACATACGAAGAAGTGAAAAAAAAAAAAAAAAAAAAAAAAAAAAAAAAAAAAAAAAAAAAAAAAAAGGTCAAAGTATATTATTTATATAATCATAATTAAATAAATATAGATATAGATAAGAAGGCATGCATTTTATTGATAAGTAAACAATATAGAGTGAAAAAAAGTAAGAAGGAAATGGTGGTACCAAACAACAGCCAAATAACAGCAAAAGTGTGCAAATAAAGACAACATCAGAAAACTGGAAGGATTATAATAATAACAGTAACAACAAGGACTGAAAGAGCAAAAAGTAGTCCAGATTGAGACAGCCCAAGCCCATCCATAAACCCAACTCTTGAGCAGGCCACCAACTTAATTCTAGGGCCGTTCAAGCAACTTAGCTTACGCAGTTACCCATCCAGACAATTTGCCATTCATGATTCTCCTCCATTAATTCCCTCAAGCAAATACAAGCAAGCCACAATGAGTAAGGGACTAAGAGACTGTTTAGATGACCAATTCTCATGACTCAATTCTCAGTTTTCATAACTCAATTCTCAAAAATGGTAGGACCCATAGCAAAATACTCGTTTGCTTACACCAATACTCTATTTTCATAACTCTGTTTCCAATACTCAATTCTCTACTTTTTGAGTTATGAGTTATGGAAACTGAAAACAACTTTTGGCTGTTTTCAGTTTTCAATTCTCAATTTTCAATGGCAAAATTATAAATACCATTACAAACCCGGTCCCACAGTCAAAATTTGCTCCCTCTTTATCTTCTTTTCTCTTTTATTTATCTTTTCTTTTTGTCTTTCACGGACAGACCTGCTCTTCTTCTTCTTCTCACTTTCTGGGTTTCTTTTCTATTCTCCTTTCTTTTCTTTTCTTTTCACGTTGGTTTTTGGGTTTGGTTTTTTTTTTTTTTTTTCCCTTTTCCTGGGTTCGGTCTCCCCGGTGTTCATCCTTTTTATTTTTTTTCCTTTTCCTGGGTTCTGTCTCCTCGGTGTTCATCCTTTTTTTTTTTTTTTTCCTTTTCCTAGGTTCGGTGATCTAGGTATTTTTTTTTTCTTCCTTTCTTCTTTCACTGGTTCGGGTTTGGGGGTACTGAAAAAAAATAAATAAATAAAAATAAAAAAATAAATAAAAATAAAAGAGAGAGAAAGCTGCGCCAGTGACAGAGCTGAGGCCCACAAATAGTGTGAAAAATTTTGAGTGATGGCATGAAAAAGATGGAGCCAAACGGGTATTAATTTTAGAGTGATGGGTGATGAGTGATGAAAAATGAGAAATCAGTGATGAGTGATGAAAATTGAGTGACGAAAATTGAGTGACCAAAAAAATGTGGCCAAACAACCTCTAAAAGAGCCCACCCTCACATGTGTCTCACCGTACTTTTTTTTCTACACATTAATGTCCTGTCTGTCTTGGTAGCTTTCAATATTATTATTATCTGATTGGTATGTTACAAACGCATCTAGTGCTTTTCAAAAAAAAAAAAAAAAAAAAAACGCATCTAGTGGGTATTAAATTCTCGACCTCATACTATTTTATTCTTAAGAGAGAAGATGTACCATTTGAGCTATAGCTCATTGTTGGCAAAAACGGGTTACGTGTCACAGGTCACAGGTAAAAAACGGGTCATTTTAAGCGGATTAAAATTTGGCTCGGGTCAATCGGATTGTGGGTCGGTTGACCCGTATTTTTCACATGAATTTTTTTTTTTTTAAGAAAACAACATGTATTTGCTATTTGAAAAGTTATGCAACAAATTACTTAATATAAAATGCATTATTTTGAATTCACCACTTATATAAAAAAATGAATTTAGTTATACTTATTCAATAATTTTAAAATTATACAAATCCTAACATTACTATCTAAAACAAAATAACACAAAGATAAGTAAAACAAATATAGAAGTTTTATTTCTACACAATATCAACATTTCAAAATATAAAACAAAATTACAAATGACTTATTGGATAACTCATTTGATAAAAAATGAAAACATCTAAGAAATTTACAATCTTGAAAATTAACTTTATAATCTATTATCAATTGTGTTGACACTCTATTTCAATTTGAGATATACTTTAAAGTTTGATTGCTTACTTATTTATACATGGTCTCTTTTATGAATATCATATCATTGTTAAGCAACTCACACTCTAGGAAATATCATAATTTATTTTGAAAAGCCGTTTATTTTGGACATAAATTATTAAAAAATAGGTCTAAGTATTCATAATTTATGCTAATTTGATACTTTAACTTCACTGTGAATGTTTCTCACACATGTCTACAATTTTAAATCTATATTTTTAACTCTACTGTAACCAGATTATCTTAACATGTACTTTGCTATTTGATATCTAAAAATCTTTACTCATTACAAAATGTTCTACCATTTATCTTTCTATTAATTTACATGCAGTTATGTAAATGTATCAATTGTTTCTTTAAAGTTCACAATAAACAATTAAACCAATATTGTCTTAGTTTTACTATTTTTTACCCAAAAAAAAAAAAAATTAAAAACTTGGTTCATGTTTAGGTCGGGTTGCGGGTCGGGTCGGGTTGACCCGCAAAAACATGGTTCGAGTCACGGGTCAACCCGTTTTTGCTTCGGGTCAAAAAATTTGGGGTTAGGTCGGATCTGATCGAGTCAAAAAATTCTGACCCGTTTTGCCATGTCTAATCAACAACAATTTCACATATCAACCTTGTTAATGTACCGTCGTGATTGGTGATTATACCAAAATTATGGTACACTCTTACACATACAATGACTCTACTTAGTGAATGGTGTTGCTTCACATACGTATATTTGTTTCCACTGATGGCTCCACATAGAGTCTAGGGTGGTCACAAGACCACCCTGACTTGGAAAAAAAATTAATTATTATATGTAAATTTTTAAAAAAATTATGATTTTTTAAGCTTAAAAAATATTTGGGACCACCCTAAATTTTTTTAAGCTCAACATAATTACTCTTTGGACAAAATTTAGCAATAAATTTAGTTGTAAATTAAGATTACAACTCCACTTAATTTTTTTTTTATTGGATGTAAATTTTGGCAAATCCACCATTGGATTTTTTTTTTTTAATCCTCCATACTTGCAAAATTTCAAAAAAATCAAATATCAATAGCTATGCCATCACTCAAATCTTTAAATTTTGAATTTTTGTTGTCAAAATTATACATAAAAAAATAAGTTTATAGATAAAATGGTAGATAATTTCTGATTGACATGAAATTTGACATGTATTTTAAGGACATAAAGAACATTCAATTTAACATTTAAATATTTAAAATATATAACCGTGTTAATTTGTTTAGTGAGAGTTGTAGTCTTGGACTATAGCTTAGTTTGTAGTCATATTTTTCTTTAAACTTTGATCATCTTAACAACATATTAAGTCCTTACAAACAAAAAGAAAAAGCCCAAGAAAATTTTTATGGAATTAAAATTTGAAAAAGATGTAATTCGTAGAATTGATAATAAAACTATTGTGCAAAGATTTCAAAATAAGTAATTTAAAAAATAAATTGTAAGACTTTATGCCTTTGTGTATGTATATATATATATATATATATATATTTAATGGTCAATATATGAAGTTATATTTTTATTAAATTTTGTATAATTTAAGTTTTTTAATGACCACCCTGAAAAATATTCCTAGAGCCGCCATTATTTGTTTTAATAGAGATACAATATAGGTTTGGCGCGTAGATTGAGAATATGGGAAACGTTTTTGGCCTTGTAGATATTGAGCCAATAAGCTAGAAGGGATAATATTGGCAGTAGCAAACCATGGACTGGATTTTTTGTTTAATGCCCTGTGACTTCACAATGATTGTATTGAAGATGACGTATATTAATTAATGTCTACAAAAACTACAAGTAGTAAATGACAACAACAACAACTTTAACTGCAGTAGTAGCAAGTATTTAAACTTATTTAGCTGTTTATAGCTTGACTGCTTAAATAGCAATTCTTTGCTGCAAAAGAAGATTCCACAAGTTTGATAATGGATTTTTTTCCCTACATTATTAGCTATGAAAAAATGGCCAAGTAGATATGCAATTCTCATAAACAACGCTTACAACTGGTAAACAAGAGGGGAGTTTAATTTCTTTTTTCTTTTTTTCTACTAGTAATTAATAAGAAGATATTATAAAAGGCAAATCAAAGAGAGAAGCATCACCATTTCCTTTAGAAGAGTACAAGGAATTTAAAAAAAAAAATAAGTTACATATTTAGTCCCTAACTTTTAGAGTATATGTCAATTTAGTCTTGGGCCTTTTAGCGGATTACCAAAAAATAAAAAAATAAAAATCCTAATCTCAACTAACCAAAGATTGAACAAGAAAGTGTGCTTGTCTTAATACCTAAAGTGCACATTACAATTGTTAATTTGCAATGATACATATATTGCTAGGTAGTTTTTTTTTTTTTTTTTTTTTGGAGGAATATTGCTAAGTAGTAGGTTCAATCATTTTTGGGAAATTTTTCTTTTTACATTATACGCCTATACTACGTACAATATAAACTTATATTATAAACATACAGAAAATGACAAATGTTGTACATGTTTGTAAAAAGTGTATAACATTTGCAACATTTTGTGTATTCACAATATAAATTTATATTGCAATTATAATGTCTATAATTATTTTGTCACCCAAAAACACAGAACAAAACAAAAGAGGTACAGTAGTATTTCCTGCTAGAAAAAGTACAATGCTATTTTGGTAACATTCATAACTAAATAGATTAGAAGGGTTTTTAGATTGCATTGTTTTCCAGCTCAGTGGAGTAAAGTTACAAGGCCCATACCCTACTCCACTAGCTAGGCCCAACGGCCATTTTATACAAACCCAGCTCAGGTTCCCTTAACCCAAATCTCATTTACACAAACATGAATGATGAAAGTGAAAAACCTCAATAATTAACGCCTAATTGGACACCGGATTCATGGAGACCGTTAAATTAAAATTAAACATAACGAAGTTTTGAGCGAGACCTGCACGAGAATTTTTGGGCCATCACATGGCAGCGGGCTCCACCAAGTTCCGACAGAAGAGCCTGGCCCACCCTATCCCCAATTCCTGCGTCGTTACAAGTACAACAACAACTCAATGTAAACAACTATTGCACTTGGTGATACAATCCAAGAGCTGATCTCTGATTCTCTATCCTTGGATTAGAAAAGTTATTAATTTTTTATCATTTTAACTTTTCCTATATAATGGTTAAGATCCATATAATTTTTTTTAGGAAAAATATGTTATAAACCGTATTGTTTTAAAATAACAAAACTAACCCTAAATTTTCAAAAATAAACAAAATTAAACCTCAATCAATATTAAACTCTAAACACTAAACACAACGCAATTTCACTTAAATGGGCTAAGGACTGATTTGTTAGTTTTTGAAACTTTAGGATTAATTTATTATAATTTTAAAATTATAAGATATAAATTTATACTCTTTTTTTTTTAAAGAGTTTTAACCTATAGCGTCCGTTCCAAATAATAGCTCTTTATCATCAGACCAAGACATCAATCAATTTTTGGTGTAGGCGGAAATTGAATCCCAGATCTTTTATACAACCATCAGAGACTTACCAGTTGAGCTAACTGGAACCCACAAATTTATATTATTTAAAATTGCATGGCTTAATTTGTTACTTTGAAACTATATGGTTTAATTTGTTACACCCCCTAATTATGCACCAACAAGCGAGCACTGTATTGGGATTCAAAGAGTTTCGATGTTAAGGTCAATGGCTAGTTCCTATCAAAGAAAAAAAAAAAAAAAAAGGTCAATGGCTAGTTGAGTTCAACAATAGTGCATGTTGGGGTCTTTGAGGAGGTGAGTTCAAGGGTTTAAGGGAACTGAAATGAGATGAGCCTTAAGGGCCGGCCCTTCCGCTAGGCCAATTAAGCAATTGCTTAAGGCCCCCCCCACCCCCCCCAGAATTTTAGAAAAGAAGGGGTAGTAGGGGCAAAAAAAAAAAAAAAAAAAGTTTAGTTTAAGATGAATTAAAAATATCCGGCACATATTTTTAACCAAAATACAAAAATTTTGGTAAATCCGGTTATACATTGGTTCTAAATAAAATCATTGCCCAAAAATAACATTATTATCTTCTAGACAAACCAAAAATTAAAAAAACTACAAATCTGGTCTAAGAGATTAACCACAAAACAATCACAAATCAAAACAAATAAAACAACTCAAATACCTAAAAATTTTACTGTTCCCTCTGCTTCTTCCTCTCTACTCTCTGCCTCTCTCATTCTTTCTCTGATTCTCTCCACTGTTGCTGGCTGCCTGGCTGGCTCAACTGCTCAAGCAAGCTTTCTTCGCCTCTCTCATTCTTTCTCTGATTCTCTTCTCTCCGCCTCTCTCAACAGTCAACTACTCAAGGTTGAGTTATGTGGCTGGCTAGCTGGCTGGACATTTTAGTGTTTCACGTTTGTTTGGGCCTTCAAGTTATTTTTTTTTTTTTTTGGGGGAGGGGGGGGGGGGGGGTGGGTTATAGATAGGATTTGTTTTATGTTTTTTTGTGGGTGGGTCTTATTAATAAGCCTTGTGTTGTGTTGTGGCTGTGCTTAAATTTTTGTTATGCTTGTGCTTAAAATTTTTTTTTTAATTTTAATCTTGTATTTATATATATATATATATTATTTTTTTTTTTAGTTAGTGGTAATATATTGAATAAGTCTTTATTTATGCAGGTTGAGATTATTAAAAACTTGTTATTGTTCAGTGAAACTACAACAATACTTTTTATATAAATCAAGTTCTATTTCTTATTTGCTCTACACTTGAAAGTTATTTGTTGTTTTAGTCTTTATAAATATATTGTTTGATTATAAATGTCTACTAGAAAATATGCATTTGGATATGAAAAACTTAAAAAAAGAAAAAAAATTAATTAAGTCTCAAAAAGGATCAATGGATAAATTTGTTATTTGTAATAAACAAAATATAACACAAAATTTAGATGAAAATATCACAAATGAGCAAGAAATTCACAAAAAAAAGTTAGAAGATAATGACATGATACAATTGCAAGATAACAATGATGTTCAATTTTGCAATACAACAAATCTTGATAATGAACTTCAAAATAATTTAGAAGAAATGAAAATAATGATGAAAATGTCACAAATGAGCAAGTTCACCATAATGATATTCAACTAGAAGAAAATGAAAATAATAATGACATGTTGAATTATATTCCTTCAAATATTTATGATTCAAGTAATTGGAAAAAATATTGACACAAAATTAAGAGATTTATTAGTAGAAAGAGGTCCAATTAGAGACAATGATATAATATTTCCTAGAGGTGATGACACCAGACATTTTTCTACTATTCATTACACTTGAATATTATCAAATGGGCAGAAGCATGATAGAAAATGGCTAGTGTATTCAAAGATACGGACCAGGTATTTTGTTTTTGTTGCAAGTTGTTTGAGTCTAAACATACTGGCCAACTATGTAATGAAGGAACTCGAGATTGGAAAAATATTAGTTCTAAAATTAGAAACCATGAAACAACTAGAGAGCATATTACTAACATGAACACTTGGCTAGATTTGGAAATGAGATTGTCAAAAAATAAAACAATAGATAAAAATACCCAAGAACAAATTAACAAAGAGAAAGATCATTGGAAAAAGGTTTTATTAAGAATTATTGTTGTAGTAAAGAATCTTGGTAAAAATAATTTAGCATTCCGAGGAAAAAAAATGAAAAGATTTATGAAGAAATTAATGGAAATTTTTTAAGTCTAATTGAAATGATTCCAAATTTTGATCCAGTTATGCAAGAACATATTAGATGTATTCAAAATGGTGGAATCCATAAACATTATCTTGGACATAAAATACAAAATGAATTGATACAACTGTTAGCAAATGAGATTAAATGTAAAATTATCAAAAAGATCAAAGAAGCAAAATATTTTTCAATTATACTTGACTATACACCAGATGCAAGTCATCAAGAACAAATGTCTCTCATATTACGATGTGTTGATATTTCAACAAGTCCAATAAAAATAGCAGAACATTTGGTTGAATTTGTAAAAGTTGATGACACTACCGGAAAAAGGTTTTTTGATGAAATTATAAATGTAATAAACATTCTTGAACTTGATATTAATGATATATGTGGACAAGGATATGATAATGGGTCCAATATGAAAGGAAAACATCAAGAGGTACAAAAAAGACTTTTTGATATATATCCTATAGCAATTTACACACCATGTGGTTGTCATAGTCTTAACCTTGTACTACATTATATGGCCAATTCTTGTCCAAAATTTATATCATTTTTTGGAGTTACACAACGCATATATACATTGTTTTCTTCTTATACAAAAAGATGAAAAATTTTACAAGATAATGTGTCAGGTTTAACTCTAAATTCATTATCACAAACACGCTAGGAAAGTCGCATTGAAAGTGTAAAAGCAATAAAATTCCAAGCTCCATAAATAAGAGATGCTTTGTTACAATTAGCACAAACAAGTGAAGATCCTAAAATAAAAAGTGAAGCTGATTGTTTAGCAACACATGAAATTGAAAGCTTTGAGTTCTTATTTGTATGACTATTTGGTATGAGATATTATTTGCTGTCAACTCTGTTAGTAAAAACTTACAATCAAAAGACATCCACATTGATGTTGCTATAGATCAATTAAAATGTCTCATTTCTTATTTTAAAGGATATGGAGAAAATGAATTTACATCTGCAATGAATTCATTTAAAAAAAATTGCATTGGAAATGGAAATAGAATCTGTATTTCGTGAAAAACGTATTGTAGGGTCAGTTTTTGCGGCCCATGCCCAAGGAAGTATGGATTAGGAGCCCACCGAGCCCAAAACAATAAATTTTGTAGAGAATGGGTGAAAGGGCTAGGCTAATAATGAAAATAACAGTATTAAACAGCAACCCAATTGGAGGATTTGAATTAATGTGTTCTTGGACTAATATGAGTGCTCTGTCCGAAGAGATGCTTTTCATTGATAGTCTAGGGTTACAATTCCTGGAGCTACAATAATCAAATATCTCTCTTTTTCTTTTTCTCCCCCCCTTTTCTTTTCCCTTTCTTCCTTTATATAGTGCTGCCTTCTTACATTTCCTCCGTCCACTTGTTCATCATCCAGGCACCCATTTGAGTGCAAGTCCCATCACCCCACTTTTAGCCGTATGTGAGTGGCGGTAGTTGAGAAAACTCCGTTCAGGGGTCTTATCCACATAAATGCGGCCAGGAAGGTAGGTGCAGTGCATTAAATGTGGTGGTTGAAGTATGCCTCCTTGATATTTCTCTGTTCTCGTTACCTTCATGTGTGTCCGAGGTTCCTCTCCCTCTAGACACTTGTCAAACAGATCATTTGAACCTCCCAAGCTCGTGTTGGGTCAAACCTCTTCGGATCCGAGGATGTTGGACTACTCGGGCACATGATTACCTCCTCGGATGGCACACGTGCTCGTCTCAAGGCATTCCCCTTTGACGTGGGCCTCTGACTGAAGGTCACACCTCCTCGGACGAAGAGTGTTCCTCATTCAGGGCCTTGGGCTCAATAAGTTGGGTTGGGTTTTTCTCCCCCCACATTAGCCCCTCAAAATTGTAGTTTTTCGTTCGCATCCGAAGAGAAAAAGTAGGATTTTGACTTGCCCCGGAGCAAAAGCTTGTAAACAGGCAAATTTGAACTGGCACGTGCATAAGCGTAGGAGCTGTCGCTTCATTAATGCCGCTGCGGTTTCCTTATTCCCCAGGCGCTGCATTAATTGCACCAGGTGGCGCTTTGTCCTTCGTATCCAACGGTGATTGAATGATCCAACGGTTGCGGTTTTTCTTCGAAATTTGGGCGGGAGTGTCCCTGACCCTTCGTTTGACTCCGTATAAAGCTTCAGAGGACACCATTTCTTCCTCACTTTGCGAATCTTCAGACGCTCCAGAGAGAACAGACGCGCCGCTCCGTCCAAACCTCTCAGTCGCTGCTCTCAGGCTTCCCCAGAGCCATCAACAACCCTCCTACAAGCCTGAAATCATCTCTCCGATTTAGTCCCGGTGAGTCGTCGTTCACCAAACCGTTTAGTTTTCTCTTCGGCCAACAGTTCCATCTAAGCACCATGGGAAAACTCGAGTACATGGTGGATACCCCTGAGCAATTAGAAGCGTTTAGGGCCACGTACCACATACCTCCCAACGTGGGTGTGAGGTATTGCCCCCCAGAAAAGATTCTAACAGACCGGGAGACGGGAGAAGTGGTTATTCCCCTTATCGCCTTCAAAGAAGGGGGAATGACCATCCCCATGGGTCCCATCACCATTAGCTATCTCCGAAACCATAGGCTCACTCCCTGGCAATGTGCACCCAACATGTTTAGGATTCTAGGGGCCATTGAGAAACTTAACCTTCACCTAGGATTGGGCCTCACCTGGCTCGACGTAGTACATATGTACGAATGCCACAGCTAGCAAGACGCGGGATATTACTTAAAATCCCGATCGGACGTGGTCAGGCTCATTTCTTGCCTCCCCAAATCCAACAAAGGGATGAAAGACGACTATGTGATCGTCTCGGGCGCATGGCATGACAGCCATCACTGCCCAACCAAGCGTGGAAAACCAGGTGGGCCATGTTAGATTTAGGCACACTAACCATAGGCCTAGGGTCCTCGTCTTTTAATCGTTTTTGGTTCCTTTTGTGCTACTATTTTTGAGTCTCTAACATAGCTTTGCTGTGCCTTGAAACAGATAAAAACTTCGTATCTCCTCGGCTAAGTCTTACGAACGTCGCCGCCCTCAATTTCCTTTTGAGATCTAAGATTTTTGTGAGCGAGGACGGACAGCTCCGATCGGCTCCTCTGATTCTGGGCTACACAGGATATCCAAAGGGTTTCCAACCAGTCGGCAACGCAATTGTTCAAGGAGACCCCCGCCTCTCCCGCATTGATGTTGGTTGGAAGGGCTTTTTGGCACCGTATGATCTAGAACCCGTGCCACACCCACGCCCTCAAGCTATACCCCCTCTTGCTCAACCACTCCAGCAAGTCCCTCTCGGACAGGCAGCTGAAGGCGAAGGGGTTGGTTCTTCTACCTCCTCGCTAGAGGAACAAATAGATAGATTCCAGTTTGGTGGCGAGGGTTCAGGGGCCGATCGAGTGATAGAGGTTTCGGACGCCGAGGAGGATACCGACAGGCAATCGGGCATTCACCTTGATCCGTTAGCTGCTCAGTCTGAAGGCTCTTCGGACGACAATATGGACCTGAGGAGCTTGATGAAGGGCAGGGGGAAAAAGTCCGAGCAGAAAGATGCTGGGACATCAAAAGTAACAATAACACTGCCTCCAGTGCCTACGCAGGTTCCTGACCCAAGTCTGAAGCCCATTCCAGACTTAAAGAAGAAAAGGCACCACGTTGAGGTCAAGGAAAAACATGCGTTGCCAGGCAAGGGGGCTAAGCAGTAGAAGGTGTCGGACAGCCGAGCCTATAAGGCCTCATCTACTGAAAGCCGGGAAGAGGCTTTTGTGGCAGATGTACGCCGAGGGGGAGGACCGCGAATCTGGTCTCCCAAGTTGGAACTGGATGGCGCTCCAATCCTGTGGGATACCTCCCTCAAGAACTATGACGGAGGGAGAGCGGGCTATGTCGCTGAAGCCCTGCAGCAACCACTCCTCCTCCCCCACGACATGGAGTCCTACAGGCGCTTCAACCAGCAGGAGCTCTTCATGTCTCTCAAGAGGGACTTAGCCATGGTAAGTGCACCATTTACGAGTTTAAGTTTTATACTTTGATTGGCTTCGTTTCTCTTCTTAATACTGAAAGTGGTGTCATGCAGATTACTCAGCAAGTCTATGTGGCCGAGGGGTTGAACAAGGATTCCTGGGTCAAAGCCCAAGCAGAACCCAGTCCCGGCTTGAGGCAGAGGCATCCCTTGGAAGGCTGAAGGAGGAGCATTCTAAGATGTCCGAGGAGCTTAAAGAGGTGATCTCCCAGAATCGAAGCCTCGATGCCGGGCTCAAAAATACTGAAAAACAAGCCGAGGAGCAGCGAAAACTGCTGCATGCTACAGAGATTAATTTGGCGACCGAACGGGAGCTGGTGAAAGGCCTCAGGGCGAGCTGCAGAAGGCTAGAGAGAACGCCAAGCAGCCAAGCAACAGGTTCAATTGGTCAAGGAGTCAATTGAAACCGAGAAGAAGGCAGCGTACCAGTTGGGGGCAGACGTGACAGCGCAGCAACTCACTGAGCAGTTTGCCTCAGTTTGTCGCGAGTACTGCGACAAAACTTGGGAAAAAGCCTTGGACGCAGCTGCGGTTCCCTCGGACTCTCCCTTGAGGTTACCTGGGAGCATCTACTATGATCCTGATATTCAAGAGATCCCAGTGGACGATCCCTCTGCCCTTGGTGCAAGCAAGGAAACTGGTCAGCCAGGCGCCAAAGACAAGCCAGCTGAACCAGCCAAAGGAAAAGGCCAAGGGTCAGGTGGAGAGGAAATTTCTTCTGAGCCCAAGGACAAGCCTCCCGAAGCTACTGCTCGGATAAGCCAGGCCGCTGACCCCGTGCTTCCTCCCGCAAAAGAATAGATATATGTTTTCTTTTTTTGTTTTTTTTTTTTTTTTTTTTTTTTTTTTTTTTTTTTTATTTTACATGTGCACATTTTGTTCTCTGTTTAAGAAATTGTAGTTCTCCCTTTCTTGTTTTGCCGATTAAGTATATATTTTTCCTTGAATGGAATGGCCCCCTATTTGTCTTTGATGTCTTTGATACATGTTTTATTACTTACAATTGCCGTACATACAATCATACATTGCAATTGTGCCATAATAATGTAAATACATGTTTTCGCACGTCCTTCCAAGTAAAAAAAAAAAAAATTTATTTCCCCTCGGTTTCGTTTTAAACATAACGGAGGAAGACATTTATAAATTAGAATCAATTTAAACGCAGTCAGGAATTTTAGCACTAAACCCCAGTGACAACAGCCGCGCGGGGGGTATTGACTAACCTGTCGATTGGTTCAAGGATTATGGGGTTTGACTGTATTCAAGTGCTAACTAACCCAAATCACCTGGTCTAAGGACTACAGGCATGATTGGATTTAAGTTTAAACACTAACTGTAACTGAGTGCTAACTAACCCAAATCATCTGGTCTGAGGACTACAGGCATGATTGGATTTAAGTTTAAACACTATAGAACTGTAACTGAGTGCTAACTAACCCAAATCATCTGGTCCGAGGACTACAGGCATGATTGGATTTAAGTTTAAACACTATAGAACCGTAACTGAGTGCTAACTAACCCAAATCATCTAGTCCGAGGACTACAGGCATGATTGGATTTAAGTTTAAACACTATAGAACCGTAACTGAGTGCTAACTAACCCAAATCATCTGGTCCGAGGACTACAGGCATGATTGGATTTAAGTTTAAACACTATAGAACTGTAACTGAGTGCTAACTAACTCAAATCATCTGGTCCGAGGACTACAGGCATGATTGGATTTAAGTTTAAACACTTGAGCGAATACTTTATGTAGAAAATTGACACGTCGGTTGAAGAAGAGATTTGGTTAATAAAAGTACCTCTTGAGGTTATTTACATTCCATGGGCGCGGTATTACATGACCATCTAGGTCTTCTAAGAAATATGCCCCAATGCCTGCTCCTGAGGTGATACGATATGGTCCTTCCCAATTGGGTCCAAGTTTTCCCCAAGCCGGGTTCTTTGCAGTGCCTACAACT